>NW_027063705.1:0-31556 GCF_032884065.1 Artemia franciscana
ATCACATTCTTTACCATTTGCAATCATAAAATAGTCTAATATCTTCATTTTTTTCCTCGAAAACTAAAACTTTTGAAATCGGAAAAAAGCCTTTAATCACATTCTTTACATTTGCAATCATAAAATAGTCTAATATCTTCAGTTTTTCAACATAAGTAGGTATTACCCTCGAAAACTTAAACTTTTGAAATAGGAAAAGAGCCTTTAATCACATTCTTTACCATTTGCAATCATAAAATAGTCTAATATCTTCATTTTTTCAGCATACGTAGTAATTACCCTCGAAAGCTAAAACTTTTGAAATAGGAAAAGAGCCTTTAATCACATTCTTTACCATGTGCAATCATAAAATAGTCTAATATCTTCATTTTTTCAACATACGTAGCTATTACCCTCGAAAACTAAAACTTTTGACATAGGAAAAGAGACTTTAATCACATTCTTCACCATTTGCAATCATAAAATAGTCTTATATCTTCATTTTTTCAAAATTCGTAGCTATTACCCTCGAAAACTAAAACTTTTGAAATAGGAAAAGAGCCTTTAATCACATTCTTTACCATGTGCAATCATAAAATTGTCTAATATCTTCATTTTTTCCACAGACAAAGCTATTACCCTCGAACACTAAAACTTTTGAATAGGAAAAGAGCCTTTAATCACATTCTTTACCATTTGCAATCATAAAATAGTCTAATATCTTCATTTTTTCAACATACGTAGCTATTAACCTCGAAAACTAAAACTTTTGACATAGGAAAAGAGCCTTTAATCACATTCTTTATCATGTGCAATCATAAAATAGTCTAATATCTTCATTTTTTTCAACATACGTAGCTATTACCCTCGAAAACTAAAACTTTTGAAATAGGAAAAGAGCCTTTAATCACATTCTTTACCATTTGCAATCATAAAATAGTCTAATATCTTCATTTTTTCCGCATATGTAGCTATTACCCTCCAAAACTAAAACTTTTGACAGAGGAAAAGAGCCTTTAATCACATTCTTTACCATGTTCAATCATAAAATAGTCTAATATCTTCATTTTTCCAACATACGTAGCTATTACCCTCGAAAACTAAAACTTTTGATATAGGAAAAGAGCCTTTAATCACATTCTTTACCATGTGTAATCATAAAATAGTCTAATATCTTCATTTTTTCCACAGACATAGCTATTACCCCTCGAAAACTAAAACTTTCAAAATAGGAAAAGAGCCTTTAATCACATTCTTTACCATGTGCAATCATGTGCAATCAAAAAATTTTCATTTTTTCCACAGACATAGCTATTACCCTCGAAAACTAAAACTTTTGAAATAGGAAAAGAGCCTTTAATCACATTCTTTACCATGTGCAATCATAAAATTGTCTAATATCTTCATTTTTTCCACAGACATATATTACCCTCGAAAACTAAAACTTTTGAATAGGAAAAGAGCCTTTAATCACATTCTTTACCATTTGCAATCATAAATAGTCTAATATCTTCATTTTTTCAACATACGTAGCTATTACCCTCGAAAACTAAAACTTTTGAAATAGGAAAAGAGCCTTTAATCACATTCTTTACAGTGCAATCATAAAATAGTCTAATATCTTCATTTTTCAACATACGTAGCTATTACCCTCGAAAACTAAAACTTTTGAAATAGGAAAAGAGCCTTTAATCACATTCTTTACCATGTGCAATCATAAAATAGTCTAATATCTTCATTTTTTCCACAGACGTAGCTATTACCCTCGAAAACTAAAACTTTTGAAATAGGAAAAGAGCCTTTAATCACATTCTTTACCATGTGCAATCATAAAATTGTCTAATATCTTCATTTTTTCAACATACGTAGCTATTACCCTCGAAAACTAAAACTTTTGAAATAGGAAAAGAGCCTTTAATCACATTCTTTACCATTTGCAATCATAAAATAGTCTAATATCTTCATTTTTTCACATACGTAGCTATTACCCTCGAAAACTAAAACTTTTGAAATAGGAAAAGAGCCTTTAATCACATTCTTTACCATTTGCAATCATAAAATAGTCTAATATCTTCATTTTTTCACATACGTAGCTATTACCCTCGAAAACTAAAACTTTTGAAATAGGAAAAGAGCCTTTAATCACATTCTTTACCATGTGCAATCATAAAATAGTCTAATATCTTCATTTTTTCAACATACGTAGCTATTACCCTCGAAAACTAAAACTTTTGACATAGGAAAAGAGCCTTTAATCACATTCTTTACCATTTGCAATCATAAAATAGTCTAATATCTTCATTTTTTCAACATTCGTAGCTATTACCCTCGAAAACTAAAACTTTTAAATAGGAAAAGAGCCTTTAATCACATTCTTTACCATGTGCAATCATAAAATTGTCTAATATCTTCATTTTTTCCACAGACAAAGCTATTACCCTCGAAAACTAAAACTTTTGAATAGGAAAAGAGCCTTTAATCACATTCATTACCCTTTGCAATCATAAAAAAGTCTAATATCTTCATTTTTTCAACATACGTAGCTATTACCCTCGAAAACTAAAACTTTTGAAATAGGAAAAGAGCCTTTAATCACATTCTTTACCATTTGCAATCATAAAATAGTCTAATTCTTCATTTTTTCAGCATACGTAGCTCTTACCCCGAAAACTAAAACTTTTGAAATAGGAAAAGAGCCTTTAATCACATTCATTACCCTTTGCAATCATAAAAAAGTCTAATATCTTCATTTTTTCAACATACGTAGCTATTACCCTCGAAAACTAAAACTTTTGAAATAGGAAAGAGCCTTTAATCACATTCTTTACCATGTGCAATCATAAAATAGTCTAATATCTTCATTTTTTCAACATACGTAGCTATTACCCTCGAAAACTAAAACTTTTGAAATAGGAAAAGAGCCTTTAATCACATTCTTTACCATGTGCAATCATAAAATTGTCTAATATCTTCATTTTTTCCACAAACAAAGCTATTACCCTCGAAAACTAAAACTTTTGAAATAGGAAAAGAGCCTTTAATCACATTCTTTACCATTTGCAATCATAAAATAGTCCAATATCTTCATTTTTTCAACATACGTAGCTATTACCCTCGAAAACTAAAACTTTTGACATAGGAAAAGAGCCTTTAATCACATTCTTTACCATGTGCAATCATAAAATAGTCTAATATCTTCATTTTTTCAACATACGTAGCTATTACCTCGAAAACAAAAACTTTTGAAATAGGAAAAGAGCCTTTAATCACATTCTTTACCATTTGCAATCATAAAATAGTCTAATATCTTCATTTTTTCAACATACGTAGCTATTACCCTCGAAAACTAAAACTTTTGAAATAGGAAAAGAGCCTTTAATCACATTCTTTACCATTGCAATCATAAAATAGTCTAATATCTTCATTTTTTCCAACATACGTAGCTATTACCCTCGAAAACTAAAACTTTTGAAATAGGAAAAGAGCCTTTAATCACATTCTTTACCATGTTGCAATCATAAAATAGTCTAATATCTTCATTTTTTCCACAGACATAGCTATTACCCTCGAAAACTAAAACTTTTGAAATAGGAAAAGAGCCTTTAATCACATTCTTTACCATGTTGCAATCATAAAATAGTCTAATATCTTCATTTTTTCCACAGACATAGCTATTACCCTCGAAAACTAAAACTTTTGAAATAGGAAAAGAGCCTTTAATCACATTCTTTACCATGTGCAATCATAAAATTTCTAATATCTTCATTTTTTCAACATACATAGCTATTACCCTCGAAAACTAAAACTTTTGAAATAGGAAAAGAGCCTTTAATCACATTCTTTACCATTGCAATTATAAAATAGTCTAATATCTTCATTTTTTCCACAGACATAACTATTACCCTCGAAAACTAAAACTTTTGAAATAGGAAAAGAGCCTTTAATCACATTCTTTACCATGTGCAATCATAAAATAGTCTAATATCTTCATTTTTTCAACATACGTAGCTATTACCCTCGAAAACTAAAACTTTTGAAATAGGAAAAGAGCCTTTAATCACATTCTTTACCATGTGCAATCATAAAATTGTCTAATATCTTCATTTTTTCAACATACGTAGCTATTACCCTCGAAAACTAAAACTTTTGAAATAGGAAAAGAGCCTTTAATCACATTCTTTACCATTTGCAATCATAAAATAGTCTAATATCTTCATTTTTTCCACAGACAAAGCTATTACCCTCGAAAACTAAAACTTTTGAAATAGGAAAAGAGCCTTTAATCACATTCTTTACCATTTGCAATCATAAAATAGTCTAATATCTTCATTTTTTCAACATACGTAGCTATTACCCTCGAAAACTAAAACTTTTGACATAGGAAAAGAGCCTTTAATCACATTCTTTACCATTTGCAATCATAAAATAGTCTAATATCTTCATTTTTTCAACATACGTAGCTATTACCCTCGAAAACTAAAACTTTTGAAATAGGAAAAGAGCCTTTAATCACATTCTTTACCATTTGCAATCATAAAATAGTCTAATATCTTCATTTTTTCCACAGACAAAGCTATTACCCTCGAAAACTAAAACTTTTGAAATAGGAAAAGAGCCTTTAATCACATTCTTTACCATGTGCAATCATAAAATAGTCTAATATCTTCATTTTTTCAACATACGTAGCTATTACCCTCGAAAACTAAAACTTTTGACATAGGAAAAGAGCCTTTAATCACATTCTTTACCATGTTGCAATCATAAAATAGTCTAATATCTTCATTTTTTCAACATACTAGCTATTACCCTCGAAAACTAAAACTTTTGAATAGGAAAAGAGCCTTTAATCACATTCTTTACCATGTACAATCATAAAATAGTCTAATATCTTCATTTTTTCAACATACGTAGCTATTACCCTCGAAAACTAAAACTTTTGAAATAGGAAAAGAGCCTTTAATCACATTCTTTACCATTTGCAATCATAAAATAGTCTAATATCTTCATTTTTTCAACATACGTAGCTATTACCCTCGAAAACTAAAACTTTTGAAATAGGAAAAGAGCCTTTAATCACATTCTTTACCATGTGCAATCATAAAATTGTCTAATATCTTCATTTTTTCAACATACGTAGCTATTACCCTCGAAAACTAAAACTTTTGAAATAGGAAAAGAGCCTTTAATCACATTCTTTACCATTTGCAATCATAAAATAGTCTAATATCTTCATTTTTTCACATACGTAGCTATTACCCTCGAAAACTAAAACTTTTGAAATAGGAAAAGAGCCTTTAATCACATTCTTTACCATGTGCAATCATAAAATAGTCTAATATCTTCATTTTTTCAACATACGTAGCTATTACCCTCGAAAACTAAAACTTTTGAAATAGGAAAAGAGCCTTTAATCACATTCTTTACCATGTGCAATCATAAAATAGTCTAATATCTTCATTTTTTCAACATACGTAGCTATTACCCTCGAAAACTAAAACTTTTGAAATAGGAAAAGAGCCTTTAATCACATTCTTTACCATTTGCAATCATAAAATAGTCTAATATCTTCATTTTTTCCACAGACAAGCTATTACCCTCGAAAACTAAAACTTTTGAAATAGGAAAAGAGCCTTTAATCACATTCTTTACCATTTGCAATCATAAAATAGTCTAATATCTTCATTTTTTCAACATACGTAGCTATTACCCTCGAAAACTAAAACTTTTGAAATAGGAAAAGAGCCTTTAATCACATTCTTTACCATTTGCAATCATAAAATAGTCTAATATCTTCATTTTTTCAACAGACATAGCTATTACCCTCGAAAACTAAAACTTTTGAAATAGGAAAAGAGCCTTTAATCACATTTTTTACCATGCAATCATAAAATAGTCTAATATCTTCATTTTTTCAACATACGTAGCTATTACCCTCGAAAACTAAAACTTTTGAAATAGGAAAAGAGCCTTTAATCACATTCTTTACCATTTGCAATCATAAAATAGTCTAATATCTTCATTTTTTCAACATACGTAGCTATTACCCTCGAAAACTAAAACTTTTGAAATAGGAAAAGAGCCTTTAATCACATTCTTTACCATTGCAATCATAAAATAGTCTAATATCTTCATTTTTTCAACATACGTAGCTATTACCCTCGAAAACTAAAACTTTTGAAATAGGAAAAGAGCCTTTAATCACATTCTTTACCATTTGCAATCATAAAATAGTCTAATATCTTCATTTTTTCAACATACGTAGCTATTACCCTCGAAAACTAAAACTTTTGAAATAGGAAAAGAGCCTTTAATCACATTCTTTACCATTTGCAATCATAAAATATCTAATATCTTCATTTTTTCACATACGTAAAGCTATTACCCTCGAAAACTAAAACTTTTGAATAGGAAAAGAGCCTTTAATCACATTCTTACCATTTGCAATCATAAAAAGTCTAATATCTTCATTTTTTCAACATACGTAGCTATTACCCTCGAAAACTAAAACTTTTGAAATAGGAAAAAGCCTTTAATCACATTCTTTACCATTTGCAATCATAAAATAGTCTAATATCTTCATTTTTTCAACATACAGCTATTACCCTCGAAAACTAAAACTTTTGAAATAGGAAAAGAGCCTTTAATCACATTCTTTACCATGTGCAATCATAAAATAGTCTAATATCTTCATTTTTTCAACATACGTAGCTATTACCCTCGAAAACTAAAACTTTTGAAATAGGAAAAGAGCCTTTAATCACATTCTTTACCATGTGCAATCATAAAATAGTCTAATATCTTCATTTTTTCACATACATAGCTATTACCCTCGAAAACTAAAACTTTTGAAATAGGAAAAGAGCCTTTAATCACATTCTTTACCATGTGCAATCATAAAATTGTCTAATATCTTCATTTTTTCCACAGACATAGCTATTACCCTCGAAAACTAAAACTTTTGAAATAGGAAAAGAGCCTTTAATCACATTCTTTACCATTTGCAATCATAAAATAGTCTAATATCTTCATTTTTTCCACAGACAGCTATTACCCTCGAAAACTAAAACTTTTGAAATAGGAAAAGAGCCTTTAATCACATTCTTTACCATTGCAATCATAAAATAGTCTAATATCTTCATTTTTTCAACATACTAGCTATTACCCTCGAAAACTAAAACTTTTGACATAGGAAAAGAGCCTTTAATCACATTCTTTACCATTTGCAATCATAAAATAGTCTAATATCTTCATTTTTTCAACATACGTAGCTATTACCCTCGAAAACTAAAACTTTTGAAATAGGAAAAGAGCCTTTAATCACATTCTTTACCATGTGCAATCATAAAATAGTCTAATATCTTCATTTTTTCCACAGACAGCTATTACCCTCGAAAACTAAAACTTTTGAAATAGGAAAAGAGCCTTTAATCACATTCTTTACCATTTGCAATCATAAAATAGTCTAATATCTTCATTTTTTCCACAGACATAGCTATTACCCTCGAAAACTAAAACTTTTGAAATAGGAAAAGAGCCTTTAATCACATTCTTTACCATTTGCAATCATAAAATTGTCTAATATCTTCATTTTTTCAACATACTAGCTATTACCCTCGAAAACTAAAACTTTTGAATAGGAAAAGAGCCTTTAATCACATTCTTTACCATTTGCAATCATAAAATAGTCTAATATCTTCATTTTTTCAACATACGTAGCTATTACCCTCGAAAACTAAAACTTTTGAAATAGGAAAAGAGCCTTTAATCACATTCTTTACCATGTGCAATCATAAAATAGTCTAATATCTTCATTTTTTCAACATACGTAGCTATTACCCTCGAAAACTAAAACTTTTGAAATAGGAAAAGAGCCTTTAATCACATTCTTTACCATGTGCAATCATAAAATAGTCTAATATCTTCATTTTTTCACATACATAGCTATTACCCTCGAAAACTAAAACTTTTGAAATAGGAAAAGAGCCTTTAATCACATTCTTTACCATTTGCAATCATAAAATAGTCTAATATCTTCATTTTTTCACAGACGTAGCTATTACCCTCGAAAACTAAAACTTTTGAAATAGGAAAAGAGCCTTTAATCACATTCTTTACCATTTGCAATCATAAAATAGTCTAATATCTTCATTTTTTCAACATACGTAGCTATTACCCTCGAAAACTAAAACTTTTGACATAGGAAAAGAGCCTTTAATCAAATTCTTTACCATTTGCAATCATAAAATAGTCTAATATCTTCATTTTTTCAACATACGTAGCTATTACCCTCGAAAACTAAAACTTTTGAAATAGGAAAAGAGCCTTTAATCACATTCTTTACCATGTTGCAATCATAAAATAGTCTAATATCTTCATTTTTTCACATACATAGCTATTACCCTCGAAAACTAAAACTTTTGAAATAGGAAAAGAGCCTTTAATCACATTCTTTACCATGTGCAATCATAAAATAGTCTAATATCTTCATTTTTTCAACATACATAGCTATTACCCTCGAAAACTAAAACTTTTGAAATAGGAAAAGAGCCTTTAATCACATTCTTTACCATGTGCAATCATAAAATAGTCTAATATCTTCATTTTTTCCACAGACATAGCTATTACCCTCGAAAACTAAAACTTTTGAAATAGGAAAAGAGCCTTTAATCACATTCTTTACCATTTGCAATCATAAAATAGTCTAATATCTTCATTTTTTCAACATACGTAGCTATTACCCTCGAAAACTAAAACTTTTGAAATAGGAAAAGAGCCTTTAATCACATTCTTTACCATGTGCAATCATAAAATTGTCTAATATCTTCATTTTTTCAACATACGTAGCTATTACCCTCGAAAACTAAAACTTTTGAAATAGGAAAAGAGCCTTTAATCACATTCTTTACCATGTGCAATCATAAAATTGTCTAATATCTTCATTTTTTCCACAGACATAGCTATTACCCTCGAAAACTAAAACTTTTGAAATAGGAAAAGAGCCTTTAATCACATTCTTTACCATTTGCAATCATAAAATAGTCTAATATCTTCATTTTTTCAACATACGTAGCTATTACCCTCGAAAACTAAAACTTTTGAAATAGGAAAAGAGCCTTTAATCACATTCTTTACCATTTGCAATCATAAAATAGTCTAATATCTTCATTTTTTCAACATACGTAGCTATTACCCTCGAAAACTAAAACTTTTGAAATAGGAAAAGAGCCTTTAATCACATTCTTTACCATTTGCAATCATAAAATAGTCTAATATCTTCATTTTTTCACATACATAGCTATTACCCTCGAAAACTAAAACTTTTGAAATAGGAAAAGAGCCTTTAATCACATTCTTTACCATTTGCAATCATAAAATAGTCTAATATCTTCATTTTTTCAACATACGTAGCTATTACCCTCGAAAACTAAAACTTTTGAAATAGGAAAAAGCCTTTAATAGCACATTCTTTACCATGTGCAATCATAAAATTGTCTAATATCTTCATTTTTTCAACATACGTAGCTATTACCCTCGAAAACTAAAACTTTTGAAATAGGAAAAGAGCCTTTAATCACATTCTTTTTGCAATCAACTATACGTAGCTATTACCCTCGAAAACTAAAACTTTTGACATAGGAAAAGAGCCTTTAATCACATTCTTTACCATTTGCAATCATAAAATAGTCTAATATCTTCATTTTTTCAACATACGTAGCTATTACCCTCGAAAACTAAAACTTTTGACATAGGAAAAGAGCCTTTAATCACATTCTTTACCATGTTGCAATCATAAAATAGTCTAATATCTTCATTTTTTCAACATACGTAGCTATTACCCTCGAAAACTAAAACTTTTGAAATAGGAAAAGAGCCTTTAATCACATTCTTTACCATGTGCAATCATAAAATAGTCTAATATCTTCATTTTTTCCACAGACATAGCTATTACCCTCGAAAACTAAAACTTTTGAAATAGGAAAAGAGCCTTTAATCACATTCTTTACCATGTGCAATCATAAAAAGTCTAATATCTTCATTTTTTCCACAGACATAGCTATTACCCTCGAAAACTAAAACTTTTGAAATAGGAAAAGAGCCTTTAATCACATTCTTTACCATTTGCAATCATAAAATAGTCTAATATCTTCATTTTTTCAACATACGTAGCTATTACCCTCGAAAACTAAAACTTTTGAAATAGGAAAAGAGCCTTTAATCCATTCTTTACCATTTGCAATCATAAAATAGTCTAATATCTTCATTTTTTCAACATACGTAGCTATTACCCTCGAAAACTAAAACTTTTGAAATAGGAAAAGAGCCTTTAATCACATTCTTTACCATTTGCAATCATAAAATAGTCTAATATCTTCATTTTTTCAACATACGTAGCTATTACCCTCGAAAACTAAAACTTTTGACATAGGAAAAGAGCCTTTAATCACATTCTTTACCATTTGCAATCATAAAATAGTCTAATATCTTCATTTTTTCACATACGTAGCTATTACCCTCGAAAACTAAAACTTTTGAAATAGGAAAAGAGCCTTTAATCACATTCTTTACCATTTGCAATCATAAAATAGTCTAATATCTTCATTTTTTCAACATACGTAGCTATTACCCTCGAAAACTAAAACTTTTGACATAGAAAAGAGCCTTTAATCACATTCTTTACCATGTGCAATCATAAAATAGTCTAATATCTTCATTTTTTCCACAGACATAGCTATTACTCGAAAACTAAAACTTTTGAAATAGTCTAAATCTTCATTTAACATACGTAGCTATTCTTTATGTGCAATCATAAAATAGTCTAAATCTTCATTTTCCACAAATAGTTTAGTCGAAAACTAAAACTTTTGAAAAAAAAGATTTAATCTTTTTACCATGTGCAATCATAAAATTGTCTAATATCTTCATTTTTCAACATACGTAGCTATTACCCTCGAAAACTAAAACTTTTGAAATAGGAAAAGAGCCTTTAATCACATTCTTTACCATTTGCAATCATAAAATAGACTAATATCTTCTTCATTTTTTCACAGACGTAGCTATTACCTTTGAAAACTAAAACTTTTGAAATAGGAAAAGAGCCTTTAATCACATTCTTTACCATGTGCAATCATAAAATAGTCTAATATCTTCATTTTTTCAACAACGTAGCTATTACCCTCGAAAACTAAAACTTTTGAAATAGGAAAAAAGCCTTTAGCACATTCTTTACCATTTGCAATCATAAAATTGTCTAATATCTTCATTTTTTCAACATACGTAGCTATTACCCTCGAAAACTAAAACTTTTGAATAGGAAAAGAGCCTTTAATCACATTCTTTACCATTTGCAATCATAAAATAGTCTAATTCTTCATTTTTTCAACATACGTAGCTATTACCTCCGAAAACTAAAACTTTTGAAATAGGAAAAGAGCCTTTAATCACCTTCTTTACCATTGCAATCATAAAATTGTCTAATATCTTCATTTTTTCAACATACGTAGCTATTACCCTCGAAAACTAAAACTTTTGAAATAGGAAAAGAGCCTTTAATCACATTCTTTACCATTTGCAATCTTAAAATAGTCTAATATCTTCATTTTTTTAACATACGTAGCTATTACCCTCGAAAACTAAAACTTTTGAAATAGGAAAAGAGCCTTTAATCACATTCTTTACCATGTGCAATCATAAAATTGTCTAATATCTTCATTTTTTCAACATACGTAGCTATTACCCTCGAAAACTAAAACTTTTGAAATAGGAAAAGAGCCTTTAATCACATTCTTTACCATGTGCAATCATAAAATTGTCTAATATCTTCATTTTTTCAACATACGTAGCTATTACCCTCGAAAACTAAAACTTTTGAAATAGGAAAAGAGCCTTTAATCACATTCTTTACCATGTGCAATCATAAAATTGTCTAATATCTTCATTTTTTCCACAACAAAGCTCTTACCCTCGAAAACTAAAACTTTTGAAATAGGAAAAGAGCCTTTAATCACATTCATTTACCATTTGCAATCATAAAATAGTCTAATATCTTCATTTTTTCAACATAGTAGCTATTACCCTCGAAAACTAAAACTTTTGACATAGGAAAAGAGCCTTTAATCACATTCTTTACCATTTGCAATCATAAAATAGTCTAATATCTTCATTTTTTCAACATACGTAGCTATTACCTCGAAAACTAAAACTTTTGACATAGGAAAAGAGCCTTTAATCACATTCTTTACCATTTGCAATCATAAAATAGTCTAATATCTTCATTTTTTCAACATACGTAGCTATTACCCTCGAAAACTAAAACTTTTGACATAGGAAAAGAGCCTTTAATCACATTCTTTACCATGTTGCAATCATAAAATAGTCTAATATCTTCATTTTTTCAACATACGTAGCTATTACCCTCGAAAACTAAAACTTTTGAAATAGGAAAAGAGCCTTTAATCACATTCTTTACCATGTGCAATCATAAAATAGTCTAATATCTTCATTTTTTCCACAGACATAGCTATTACCCTCGAAAACTAAAACTTTTGAAATAGGAAAAGAGCCTTTAATCACATTCTTTACCATGTGCAATCATAAAATAGTCTAATATCTTCATTTTTTCCACAGACATAGCTATTACCCTCGAAAACTAAAACTTTTGAAATAGGAAAAGAGCCTTTAATCACATTCTTTACCATGTGCAATCATAAAATAGTCTAATATCTCTATTTTTCAACATACGTAGCTATTACCCTCGAAAACTAAAACTTTTGAAATAGAAAAAGAGCCTTTAATCACATTCTTTACCATTTGCAATCATAAAATAGTCTAATATCTTCATTTTTTCCACACACATAGCTATTACCCTCGAAAACTAAAACTTTTGAAATAGGAAAAAGAGCCTTTAATCGCATTCTTTACCATTTGCAATCATAAAATAGTCTAATATCTTCATTTTTTCAACATACGTAGCTATTACCCTCGAAAACTAAAACTTTTGACATAGGAAAAAAGCCTTTAATCACATTCTTTACCATTTGCAATCTTAAAATAGTCTAATATCTTCATTTTTTCAACATACGTAGCTATTACCCTCGAAAACTAAAACTTTTGAAATAGGAAAAGAGCCTTTAATCACATTCTTTACTATATGCAATCATAAAATTGTCTAATATCTTCATTTTTTCCACAAACAAAGCTCTTACCCCCGAAAACTAAAACTTTTGAAATAGGAAAAGAGCCTTTAATCATATTATTTACCATTTGCAATCATAAAATAGTCCAATATCTTCATTTTTTCAACATACGTAGCTATTACCCTCGAAAACTAAAACTTTTGACATAGGAAAAGAGCCTTTAATCACATTCTTTACCATGTGCAATCATAAAATAGTCTAATATCTTCATTTTTTCCAACATACATAGCTATTACCTTTGAAAACTAAAACTTTTGAAATAGGAAAAGAGCCTTTAATCACATTCTTTACCATGTGCAATCATAAAATAGTCTAATATCTTCATTTTTCAACATACATAGCTATTACCCTCGAAAACTAAAACTTTGTCCAAAGTTTTTTTCATTTTTTCAACATACGTAGCTATTACCCTCGAAAACTAAAACTTTTGACATAGGAAAAGAGCCTTTAATCACATTCTTTACCATGTGCAATCATAAAATAGTCTAATATCTTCATTTTTTCAACATACGTAGCTATTACCCTCGAAAACTAAAACTTTTGAAATAGGAGAAGAGCCTTTAATCACATTTTTTACCATTTGCAATCATAAAATAGTCTAATATCTTCATTTTTTCAAGATACGTTGCTATTACCCTCGAAAACTAAAACTTTTGACATAGGAAAAGAGCCTTTAATCACATTCTTTACCATTTGCAATCATAAAATAGTCTAATATCTTCATTTTTTCAACATACGTAGCTATTACCCTCGAAAACTAAAACTTTTGAAATAGGAAAAGAGCCTTTAATCACATTCTTTACCATGTGCAATCATAAAATTGTCTAATATCTTCATTTTTTCCACAGACAAAGCTATTACCCTCGAAAACTAAAACTTTTGAAATAGGAAAAAAGCCTTTAATCACATTCTTTACCATGTGCAATCATAAAATTGTCCAATATCTTCATTTTTTCAACATACGTAGCTATTACCCTCGAAAACTAAAACTTTTGACATAGGAAAAGAGCCTTTAATCACATTGCAATCATAAAATAGTCTACTATCTTCATTTTTCCAACATACCTAGCTATTACCCTCGAAAACTAAAACTTTTGACATAGGAAAAGAGCCTTTAATAACATTCTTTACCATGTGCAATCATAAAATTGTCTAATATCTTCATTTTTTCAACATACGTAGCTATTACCCTCTAAAACTAAAACTTTTGACATAGGAAAAGAGCCTTTAATCACATTCTTTAAAATTTGCAATCATAAAATAGTCTAATATCTTCATTTTTTCAACATACGTAGCTATTACCCTCGAAAACTAAAACTTTTGAAATAGGAAAAGAGCCTTTAATCACATTCTTTACCATGTGCAATCATAAAATTGTCTAATATCTTCATTTTTTCAACATACGTAGCTATTACCCTCGAAAACTAAAACTTTTGACATAGGAAAAGAGCCTTTAATCACATTCTTTAAAATTTGCAATCATAAAATAGTCTAATATCTTCATTTTTTCAACATACGTAGCTATTACCCTCGAAAACTAAAACTTTTGAAATAGGAAAAGAGCCTTTAATCACATTCTTTACCTTGTGCAGTAATAAAATAGTCTAATATCTTCATTTTTTCAACATACGTAGCTATTACCCATGAAAACTAAAACTTTTGACATAGGAAAAGAGCCTTTAATCACATTCTTTACCATTTGCAATCATAAAATAGTCTAATATCTTCATTTTTTCAACATACGTAGCTATTACCCATGAAAACTAAAACTTTTGAAATAGGAAAAGAGCCTTTAATCACATTCTTTACAATTTGCAATCATAAAATTGTCTAATATCTTCAGTAGCTATTACCCTCGAAAACTAAAACTTTTGAAATAGGAAAAGAGCCTTTAATCACATTCTTTACCATGGTCGGTGGTGCGCTGGATTTGGGATCATTTGTCTGAAAGGACGCGGGTTCAAATCCCAGTGTACCCAATTGTTCAGTTTGGGACGGGAGTCAGTGGCGTGACTCTGTAAGCTTAGCCAGAGTCGACCCAGCTTTAAATGGGTACCTCGAGAAATCTGGGGAAGGTAAACAGGAAGGGTGTGCGAAAGCACAGGATGGTTGGCCCCCAACCCCCCATTGCACTTCCTGGCTGAAGGGCCAAGAAACGGAGATCAGCACCGCTGGTAAGGACTGTAAAGTCTAATGCCGTATCCTTTTTTTTTTTTTTTTTTTTTTTTTACCATGTGCAATCATAATATTGTCTAATATCTTCATTTTTTCAACATACTTAGCTATTACCCTCGAAAACTAAAACTTTTGACATGGGAAAAGAGCCTTTAATCACATTCTTTACCATGTGCAATCATAAAATAGTCTAATATCTTCATTTTTTCAACATACGTAGCTATTACCCTCGAAAACTAAAACTTTTGAAATAGGAAAAGAGCCTTTAATCACATTCTTTACCATTTGCAATCATAAAATACTCTAATATCTTCATTTTTTCAAGATACGTTGCTATTACCCTCGAAAACTAAAACTTTTGACATAGGAAAAGAGCCTTTAATCACATTCTTTACCATTTGCAATCATAAAATAGTCTAATATCTTCATTTTTTCAACATACGTAGCTATTACCCTCGAAAACTAAAACTTTTGAAATAGGAAAAGAGCCTTTAATCACATTCTTTACCATGTGCAATCATAAAATTGTCTAATATCTTCATTTTTTCCAAAGACAAAGCTATTACCCTCGAAAACTAAAACTTTTGAAATAGGAAAAGAGCCTTTAATCACATTCTTTACCATGTGCAATCATAAAATAGTCTAATATCTTCATTTTTTCAACATACGTAGCTATTACCCTCGAAAACTAAAACTTTTGACATAGGAAAAGAGCCTTTAATCACATTTTTTACCATTTGCAATCATAAAATAGTCTAATATCTTCATTTTTTCCACAGACAAAGCTATTACCCTCGAAAACTAAAACTTTTGACATAGGAAAAGAGCCTTTAATCACATTCTTTACCATTTGCAATCAAAAAAAGTCTAATATCTTCATTTTTTCAACATACGTAGCTATTACCCTCGAAAACTAAAACTTTTGAAATAGGAAAAGAGTTTTAATCACATTCTTTACCATGTGCAATCATAAAATAGTCTAATATCTTCATTTTTTCCACAGACATAGCTATTACCCTCGAAAACTAAAACTTTTGAAATAGGAAAAGAGCCTTTAATCACATTCTTTACCATGTGCAATCATAAAATTGTCTAATATCTTCATTTTTTCCACAGACATAGCTATTACCCTCGAAAACTAAAACTTTTGAAATAGGAAAAGAGCCTTTAATCACATTCTTTACCATTTGCAATCATAAAATAGTCTAATATCTTCATTTTTTCAACATACGTAGCTATTACCCTCGAAAACTAAAACTTTTGACATAGGAAAAGAGCCTTTAATCACATTCTTTACCATGTGCCATCATAAAATAGTCTAATATCTTCATTTTTTCCACAGACATAGCTATTACCTTCGAAAACTAAAACTTTTGAAATAGGAAAAGAGCCTTTAATCACATTCTTTACCATTTGCAATCATAAAATAGTCTAATATCTTCATTTTTTCAACATACGTAGCTATTACCCTCGAAAACTAAAACTTTTGACATAGGAAAAGAGCCTTTAATCACATTCTTTACCATGTGCAATCATAAAATAGTCTAATATCTTCATTTTTTCCACAGACATAGCTATTACCCTCGAAAACTAAAACTTTTGAAATAGGAAAAGAGCCTTTAATCACATTCTTTACCATTTGCAATCATAAAATAGTCTAATATCTTCATTTTTTCAACATACGTAGCTATTACCCTCGAAAACTAAAACTTTTGACATAGGAAAAGAGCCTTTAATCACATTCTTTACCATGTGCAATCATAAAATAGTCTAATATCTTCATTTTTTCCACAGACATAGCTATTACCCTCGAAAACTAAAACTTTTGAAATAGGAAAAGAGCCTTTAATCACATTCTTTACCATGTGCAATCATAAAATAGTCTAATATCTTCATTTTTTCAACATACGTAGCTATTACCCTCGAAAACTAAAACTTTTGACATAGGAAAAGAGCCTTTAATCACATTCTTTACCATTTGCAATCATAAAATAGTCTAATATCTTCATTTTTTCAACATACGTAGCTATTACCCTCAAAAACTAAAACTTTTGAAATAGGAAAAGAGCCTTTAATCACATTCTTTACCATTTGCAATCATAAAATAGTCTAATATCTTCATTTTTTCAACATACGTAGCTATTACCCTCGAAAACTAAAACTTTTGACATAGGAAAAGAGCCTTTAATCACATTCTTTACCATGTGCAATCATAAAATAGTCTAATATCTTCATTTTTTCAACAGACGTAGCTATTACCCTCGAAAACTAAAACTTTTGAAATAGGAAAAGAGCCTTTAATCACATTCTTTACCATGTGCAATCATAAAATAGTCTAATATCTTCATTTTTTCAACATACGTAGCTATTACCCTCGAAAACTAAAACTTTTGAAATAGGAAAAGAGCCTTTAATCACATTCTTTACCATGTGCAATCATAAAATTGTCTAATATCTTCATTTTTTCAACATACGTAGCTATTACCCTCGAAAACTAAAACTTTTGACATAGGAAAAGAGCCTTTAATCACATTCTTTACCATGTGCAATCATAAAATAGTCTAATATCTTCATTTTTTCAACATACGTAGCTATTACCCTCGAAAACTAAAACTTTTGACATAGGAAAAGAGCCTTTAATCACATTCTTTACCATTTGCAATCATAAAATAGTCTAATATCTTCATTTTTTCAACATACGTAGCTATTACCCTCGAAAACTAAAACTTTTGAAATAGGAAAAGAGCCTTTAATCACATTCTTTACCATGTGCAATCATAAAATTGTCTAATATCTTCATTTTTTCAACATACGTAGCTATTACCCTCGAAAACTAAAACTTTTGACATAGGAAAAGAGCCTTTAATCACATTCTTTACCATGTGCAATCATAAAATAGTCTAATATCTTCATTTTTTCAACAAACGTAGCTATTACCCTCGAAAACTAAAACTTTTGACATAGGAAAAGAGCCTTTAATCACATTCTTTACCATTTGCAATCATAAAATTGTCTAATATCTTCATTTTTTCAACATACGTAGCTATTACCCTCGAAAACTAAAACTTTTGAAATAGGAAAAGAGCCTTTAATCACATTCTTTACCATGTGCAATCATAAAATAGTCTAATATCTTCATTTTTTCAACAAACGTAGCTATTACCCTCGAAAACTAAAACTTTTGACATAGGAAAAGAGCCTTTAATCACATTCTTTACCATGTGCAATCATAAAATAGTCTAATATCTTCATTTTTTCAACATACGTAGCTATTACCCTCGAAAACTAAAACTTTTGAAATAGGAAAAGAGCCTTTAATCACATTCTTTACCATGTGCAATCATAAAATAGTCTAATATCTTCATTTTTTCAACATACGTAGCTATTACCCTCGAAAACTAAAACTTTTGACATAGGAAAAGAGCCTTTAATCACATTCTTTACCATTTGCAATCATAAAATAGTCTAATATCTTCATTTTTTCCACAGACATAGCTATTACCCTCGAAAACTAAAACTTTTGAAATAGGAAAAGAGCCTTTAATCACATTCTTTACCATTTGCAATCATAAAATAGTCTAATATCTTCATTTTTTCAACATACGTAGCTATTACCCTCGAAAACTAAAACTTTTGACATAGGAAAAGAGCCTTTAATCACATTCTGTACCATTTGCAATCATAAATAGTATAATATCTTCATTTTTTCAACATACGTAGCTATTACCCTCGAAAACTAAAACTTTTGACATAGGAAAAGAGCCTTTAATCATTTTTACCATTTGCAATCATAAAATACTCTAATATCTTCATTTTTTCAACATACATAGCTATTACCCTCGAAAACTAAAACTTTTGAAATAGGAAAAGAGCCTTTAATCACATTCTTTACCATGTGCAATCATAAAATAGTCTAATATCTTCATTTTTTCAACATACGTAGCTATTACCCTCGAAAACTAAAACTTTTGAAATAGGAAAAGAGCCTTTAATCACATTCTTTACCATGTGCAATCATAAAATAGTCTAATATCTTCATTTTTTCCACAGACATAGCTATTACCCTCGAAAACTAAAACTTTTGAAATAGGAAAAGAGCCTTTAATCACATTCTTTACCATTTGCAATCATAAAATAGTCTAATATCTTCATTTTTTCAACATACGTAGCTATTACCCTCGAAAACTAAAACTTTTGAAATAGGAAAAGAGCCTTTAATCACATTCTTTACCATTTGCAATCATAAAATAGTCTAATATCTTCATTTTTTCAACATACGTAGCTATTACCCTCGAAAACTAAAACTTTTGACATAGGAAAAGAGCCTTTAATCACATTCTTTACCATTTGCAATCATAAAATAGTCTAATATCTTCATTTTTTCAACATACGTAGCTATTACCCTCGAAAACTAAAACTTTTGACATAGGAAAAGAGCCTTTAATCACATTCTTTACCATGTGCAATCATAAAATTGTCTAATATCTTCATTTTTTCAACATACATAGCTATTACCCTCGAAAACTAAAACTTTTGAAATAGGAAAAGAGCCTTTAATCACATTCTTTACCATGTTGCAATCATAAAATAGTCTAATATCTTCATTTTTTCAACATACGTAGCTATTACCCTCGAAAACTAAAACTTTTGAAATAGGAAAAGAGCCTTTAATCACATTCTTTACCATGTGCAATCATAAAATAGTCTAATATCTTCATTTTTTCAACATACGTAGCTATTACCCTCGAAAACTAAAACTTTTGAAATAGGAAAAGAGCCTTTAATCACATTCTTTACCATTTGCAATCATAAAATAGTCTAATATCTTCATTTTTTCAACATACGTAGCTATTACCCTCGAAAACTAAAACTTTTGAAATAGGAAAAGAGCCTTTAATCACATTCTTTACCATTTGCAATCATAAAATAGTCTAATATCTTCATTTTTTCAACATACGTAGCTATTACCCTCGAAAACTAAAACTTTTGAAATAGGAAAAGAGCCTTTAATCACATTCTTTACCATGTGCAATCATAAAATTGTCTAATATCTTCATTTTTTCAACATACGTAGCTATTACCCTCGAAAACTAAAACTTTTGACATAGGAAAAGAGCCTTTAATCACATTCTTTACCATGTGCAATCATAAAATAGTCTAATATCTTCATTTTTTCAACATACGTAGCTATTACCCTCGAAAACTAAAACTTTTGAAATAGGAAAAGAGCCTTTAATCACATTCTTTACCATGTGCAATCATAAAATAGTCTAATATCTTCATTTTTTCAACATACGTAGCTATTACCCTCGAAAACTAAAACTTTTGAAATAGGAAAAGAGCCTTTAATCACATTCTTTACCATTTGCAATCATAAAATAGTCTAATATCTTCATTTTTTCAACAAACGTAGCTATTACCCTCGAAAACTAAAACTTTTGACATAGGAAAAGAGCCTTTAATCACATTCTTTACCATTTGCAATCATAAAATAGTCTAATATCTTCATTTTTTCAACATACGTAGCTATTACCCTCGAAAACTAAAACTTTTGACATAGGAAAAGAGCCTTTAATCACATTCTTTACCATTTGCAATCATAAAATAGTCTAATATCTTCATTTTTTCAACATACGTAGCTATTACCCTCGAAAACTAAAACTTTTGAAATAGGAAAAGAGCCTTTAATCACATTCTTTACCATGTGCAATCATAAAATAGTCTAATATCTTCATTTTTTCAACATACGTAGCTATTACCCTCGAAAACTAAAACTTTTGACATAGGAAAAGAGCCTTTAATCACATTCTTTACCATTTGCAATCATAAAATAGTCTAATATCTTCATTTTTTCAACATACGTAGCTATTACCCTCGAAAACTAAAACTTTTGACATAGGAAAAGAGCCTTTAATCACATTCTTTACCATTTGCAATCATAAAATACTCTAATATCTTCATTTTTTCAACATACGTAGCTATTACCCTCGAAAACTAAAACTTTTGACATAGGAAAAGAGCCTTTAATACATTCTTTACCATGTGCAATCATAAAATAGTCTAATATCTTCATTTTTTCCAGACATAGCTATTACCCTCGAAAACTAAAACTTTTGAAATAGGAAAAGAGCCTTTAATCACATTCTTTACCATGTGCAATCATAAAATAGTCTAATATCTTCATTTTTTCAACAGACGTAGCTATTACCCTCGAAAACTAAAACTTTTGAAATAGGAAAAGAGCCTTTAATCACATTCTTTACCATGTGCAATCATAAAATAGTCTAATATCTTCATTTTTTCAACATACGTAGCTATTACCCTCGAAAACTAAAACTTTTGAAATAGGAAAAGAGCCTTTAATCACATTCTTTACCATTTGCAATCATAAAATAGTCTAATATCTTCATTTTTTCAACATACGTAGCTATTACCCTCGAAAACTAAAACTTTTGACATAGGAAAAGAGCCTTTAATCACATTCTTTACCATTTGCAATCATAAAATAGTCTAATATCTTCATTTTTTCAACATACGTAGCTATTACCCTCGAAAACTAAAACTTTTGACATAGGAAAAGAGCCTTTAATCACATTCTTTACCATTTGCAATCATAAAATAGTCTAATATCTTCATTTTTTCAACATACGTAGCTATTACCCTCGAAAACTAAAACTTTTGACATAGGAAAAGAGCCTTTAATCACATTCTTTACCATTTGCAATCATAAAATAGTCTAATATCTTCATTTTTTCAACATACGTAGCTATTACCCTCGAAAACTAAAACTTTTGACATAGGAAAAGAGCCTTTAATCACATTCTTTACCATGTGCAATCATAAAATAGTCTAATATCTTCATTTTTTCAACATACGTAGCTATTACCCTCGAAAACTAAAACTTTTGAAATAGGAAAAGAGCCTTTAATCACATTCTTTACCATGTGCAATCATAAAATAGTCTAATATCTTCATTTTTTCCACAGACATAGCTATTACCCTCGAAAACTAAAACTTTTGAAATAGGAAAAGAGCCTTTAATCACATTCTTTACCATGTGCAATCATAAAATAGTCTAATATCTTCATTTTTTCAACATACGTAGCTATTACCCTCGAAAACTAAAACTTTTGAAATAGGAAAAGAGCCTTTAATCACATTCTTTACCATGTGCAATCATAAAATAGTCTAATATCTTCATTTTTTCAACATACGTAGCTATTACCCTCGAAAACTAAAACTTTTGAAATAGGAAAAGAGCCTTTAATCACATTCTTTACCATTTGCAATCATAAAATAGTCTAATATCTTCATTTTTTCAACATACGTAGCTCTTACCCTCGAAAACTAAAACTTTTGAAATAGGAAAAGAGCCTTTAATCACATTCTTTACCATTGCAATCATAAAATTGTCTAATATCTTCATTTTTTCAACATACGTAGCTATTACCCTCGAAAACTAAAACTTTTGACATAGGAAAAGAGCCTTTAATCACATTCTTTACCATGTGCAATCATAAAATTGTCTAATATCTTCATTTTTTCAACATACGTAGCTATTACCCTCGAAAACTAAAACTTTTGAAATAGGAAAAGAGCCTTTAATCACATTCTTTACCATTTGCAATCATAAAATTGTCTAATATCTTCATTTTTTCAACATACGTAGCTATTACCCTCGAAAACTAAAACTTTTGAAATAGGAAAAGAGCCTTTAATCACATTCTTTACCATGTGCAATCATAAAATAGTCTAATATCTTCATTTTTTCAACAAACGTAGCTATTACCCTCGAAAACTAAAACTTTTGACATAGGAAAAGAGCCTTTAATCACATTCTTTACCATGTGCAATCATAAAATAGTCTAATATCTTCATTTTTTCAACATACGTAGCTATTACCCTCGAAAACTAAAACTTTTGAAATAGGAAAAGAGCCTTTAATCACATTCTTTACCATGTGCAATCATAAAATTGTCTAATATCTTCATTTTTTCAACATACGTAGCTATTACCCTCGAAAACTAAAACTTTTGACATAGGAAAAGAGCCTTTAATCACATTCTTTACCATTTGCAATCATAAAATAGTCTAATATCTTCATTTTTTCAACATAAGTAGCTATTACCCTCGAAAACTAAAACTTTTGACATAGGAAAAGAGCCTTTAATCACATTCTTTACCATGTGCAATCATAAAATTGTCTAATATCTTCATTTTTTCAACATACGTTATTACCCTCGAAAACTAAAACTTTTGAAATAGGAAAAGAGCCTTTAATCACATTCTTTACCATTTGCAATCATAAAATAGTCTAATATCTTCATTTTTTCAACAAACGTAGCTATTACCCTCGAAAACTAAAACTTTTGACATAGGAAAAGAGCCTTTAATCACATTCTTTACCATGTGCAATCATAAAATTGTCTAATATCTTCATTTTTTCAACATACGTAGCTATTACCCTCGAAAACTAAAACTTTTGAAATAGGAAAAGAGCCTTTAATCACATTCTTTACCATTTGCAATCATAAAATAGTCTAATATCTTCATTTTTTCAACATACGTAGCTATTACCCTCGAAAACTAAAACTTTTGACATAGGAAAAGAGCCTTTAATCACATTCTTTACCATGTGCATCATAAAATAGTCTAATATCTTCATTTTTCCAACATACATAGCTATTACCTTCGAAAACTAAAACTTTTGAAATAGGAAAAGTGCCTTTAATCACATTCTTTACCATTTGCAATCATAAAATAGTCTAATATCTTCATTTTTTCAACATACGTAGCTATTACCCTCGAAAACTAAAACTTTTGACATAGGAAAAGAGCCTTTAATCACATTCTTTACCATTTGCAATCATAAGATAGTATAATATCTTCATTTTTTCAACATACGTAGCTATTACCCTCGAAAACTAAAACTTTTGACATAGGAAAAGAGCCTTTAATCACATTCTTTACCATTTGCAATCATAAAATACTCTAATATCTTCATTTTTTCAACATACGTAGCTATTACCCTCGAAAACTAAAACTTCTGACATAGGAAAAGAGCCTTTAATTACATTCTTTACCATGTGCAATCATAAAATAGTCTAATATCTTCATTTTTTCCACAGACATAGCTATTACCCTCGAAAACCAAAACTTTTGAAATAGGAAAAGAGCCTTTAATCACATTCTTTACCATGTGCAATCATAAAATAGTCTAATATCTTCATTTTTTCAACATACGTAGCTATTACCCTCGAAAACTAAAACTTTTGAAATAGTAAAAGAGCCTTTAATCACATTCTTTACCATTTGCAATCATAAAATAGTCTAATATCTTCATTTTTTCCACAGACATAGCTATTACCCTCAAAAACTAAAACTTTTGAAATAGGAAAAGAGCCTTTAATCACATTCTTTACCATTTGCAATCATAAAATAGTCTAATATCTTCATTTTTTCAACATACGTAGCTCTTACCCTCGAAAACTAAAACTTTTGAAATAGGAAAAGAGCCTTTAATCACATTCTTTACCATTTGCAATCATAAAATAGTCTAATATCTTCATTTTTTCAACATACGTAGCTATTACCCTCGAAAACTAAAACTTTTGACATAGGAAAAGAGCCTTTAATCACATTCTTTACCATGTGCAATCATAAAATTGTCTAATATCTTCATTTTTTCAACATACGTAGCTATTACCCTCGAAAACTAAAACTTTTGACATAGGAAAAGAGCCTTTAATCACATTCTTTACCATTTGCAATTATAAAATAGTCTAATATCTATATTTTTTCAACATACATAGCTATTACCCTCAAAAACTATAACTTTTGAAATAGGAAAAGAGCCTTTAATCACATTCCTTACCATGTGTAATCATAAAATTTTCTAAAATCTTCATTTTTTCAACATACGTAGCTATTACCCTCGAAAACTAAAACTTTTGAAATAGGAAAAGAGCCTTTAATCACATTCTTTACCATGTGCAATCATAAAATAGTCTAATATCTTCATTTTTTCAACAAACGTAGCTATTACCCTCGAAAACTAAAACTTTTGACATAGGAAAAGAGCCTTTAATCACATTTTTTACCATTTGCAATCATAAAATAGTCTAATATCTTCATTTTTTCAACATACGTAGCTATTACCCTCGAAAACTAAAACTTTTGAAATAGGAAAAGAGCCTTTAATCACATTCTTTACCATTTGCAATCATAAAATTGTCCAACATCTTCATTTTTTCAACATACATAGCTATTACCCTCGAAAACTAAAACTTTTGAAATAGGAAAAGAGCCTTTAATCACATTCTTTACCATGTGCAATCATAAAATTGTCTAATATCTTCATTTTTTCAACATACGTAGCTATTACCCTCGAAAACTAAAACTTTTGACATAGGAAAAGAGCCTTTAATCACATTCTTTACCATGTGCAATCATAAAATAGTCTAATATCTTCATTTTTTCAACATACGTAGCTATTACCCTCGAAAACTAAAACTTTTGAAATAGGAAAAGAGCCTTTAATCACATTCTTTACCATTTGCAATCATAAAATTGTCTAATATCTTCATTTTTTCAACATACGTTGCTACTACCCTCGAAAACTAAAACTTTTGACATAGGAAAAGAGCCTTTAATCACATTCTTTACCATTTGCAATCATAAAATAGTCTAATATCTTCATTTTTTCAACAAACGTAGCTATTACCCTCGAAAACTAAAACTTTTGACATAGGAAAAGAGCCTTTAATCACATTCTTTACCATTTGCAATCATAAAATAGTCTAATATCTTCATTTTTTCAACATACGTAGCTATTACCCTCGAAAACTAAAACTTTTGAAATAGGAAAAGATCCTTTAATCACATTCTTTACCATGTGCAATCATAAAATAGTCTAATATCTTCATTTTTTCAACATACGTAGCTATTACCCTCGAAAACTAAAACTTTTGACATAGGAAAAGAGCCTTTAATCACCTTCTTTACCATTTGCAATCATAAAATAGTCTAACATCTTCATTTTTTCAACATACGTAGCTATTACCCTCGAAAACTAAAACTTTTGACATAGGAAAAGAGCCTTTAATCACATTCTTTACCATTTGCAATCATAAAATACTCTAATATCTTCATTTTTTCAACATACGTAGCTATTACCCTTGAAAACTAAAACTTTTGACATAGGAAAAGAGCCTTTAATTACATTCTTTACCATGTGCAATCATAAAATAGTCTAATATCTTCATTTTTTCCTCAGACATAGCTATTACCCACGAAAACTAAAACTTTTGAAATAGGAAAAGAGCCTTTAATCACATTCTTTACCATGTGCAATCATAAAATAGCCTAATATCTTAATTTTTTCGACAGACATAGCTATTACCCTCGAAAACTAAAACTTTTGAAATAGGAAAAGAGCCTTTAAGCACATTATTTACCATGTGTAGTCATAAAATAGTCTAATATCTTCATTTTTTCAACATACGTAGCTATTACCCTCGAAAACTAAAACTTTTGAAATAGGAAAAGAGCCTTTAATCACATTCTTTACCATTTGCAATCATAAAATAGTCTAATATCTTCATTTTTTCAACATACGTAGCTATTACCCTCGAAAACTAAAACTTTTGACATAGGAAAAGAGCCTTTAATCACATTCTTTACCATGTGCAATCATAAAATAGTCTAATATCTTCATTTTTTCAACATACGTAGCTATTACCCTCGAAAACTAAAACTTTTGAAATAGGAAAAGAGCCTTTAATCACATTCTTTACCATGTTGCAATCATAAAATAGTCTAATATCTTCATTTTTTCAACATACGTAGCTATTACCCTCGAAAACTAAAACTTTTGACATAGGAAAAGAGCCTTTAATCACATTCTTTACCATTTGCAATCATAAAATAGTTAATATCTTCATTTTTTCAACATACGTAGCTATTACCCTCGAAAACTAAAACTTTTGAAATAGGAAAAGAGCCTTTAATCACATTCTTTACCATTTGCAATCATAAAATAGTCTAATATCTTCATTTTTTCAACATACGTAGCTATTACCCTCGAAAACTAAAACTTTTGACATAGGAAAAGAGCCTTTAATCACATTCTTTACCATGTGCAATCATAAAATAGTCTAATATCTTCATTTTTTCAACATACGTAGCTATTACCCTCGAAAACTAAAACTTTTGAAATAGGAAAAGAGCCTTTAATCACATTCTTTACCATGTGCAATCATAAAATAGTCTAATATCTTCATTTTTTCAACATACGTAGCTATTACCCTCGAAAACTAAAACTTTTGAAATAGGAAAAGAGCCTTTAATCACATTCTTTACCATTGCAATCATAAAATAGTCTAATATCTTCATTTTTTCCACAGACATAGCTATTACCCTCGAAACTAAAACTTTTGAAATAGGAAAAGAGCCTTTAATCACATTCTTTACCATTTGCAATCATAAAATAGTCTAATATCTTCATTTTTTCAACATACGTAGCTATTACCCTCGAAAACTAAAACTTTTGACATAGGAAAAGAGCCTTTAATCACATTCTTTACCATGTTGCAATCATAAAATAGTCTAATATCTTCATTTTTTCAACATACGTAGCTATTACCCTCGAAAACTAAAACTTTTGACATAGGAAAAGAGCCTTTAATCACATTCTTTACCATTTGCAATCATAAAATAGTCTAATATCTTATTTTTTCAACATACGTAGCTATTACCCTCAAAAACTAAAACTTTTGAAATAGGAAAAGAGCCTTTAATCACATTCTTTACCATGTGCAATCATAAAATTGTCTAATATCTTCATTTTTTCCAACATACGTAGCTATTACCCTCGAAAACTAAAACTTTTGAAATAGGAAAAGAGCCTTTAATCACATTCTTTACCATGTGCAATCATAAAATAGTCTAATATCTTCATTTTTTCAACATACGTAGCTATTACCCTCGAAAACTAAAACTTTTGACATAGGAAAAGAGCCTTTAATCACATTCTTTACCATGTGCAATCATAAAATTGTCTAATATCTTCATTTTTTCAACATACGTAGCTATTACCCTCGAAAACTAAAACTTTTGAAATAGGAAAAGAGCCTTTAATCACA
Organism: Artemia franciscana; assembly: GCF_032884065.1. Taxonomy (NCBI): domain Eukaryota; kingdom Metazoa; phylum Arthropoda; class Branchiopoda; order Anostraca; family Artemiidae; genus Artemia; species Artemia franciscana. The sequence continues at coordinate 28,490 of NW_027063705.1, forward strand.
TTCTTTACCATGTTGCAATCATAAAATTGTCTAATATCTTCATTTTTTCAACATACGTAGCTATTACCCTCGAAAACTAAAACTTTTGAAATAGGAAAAGAGCCTTTAATCACATTCTTTACCATGTTGCAATCATAAAATAGTCTAATATCTTCATTTTTTCAACATACGTAGCTATTACCCTCGAAAACTAAAACTTTTGAAATAGGAAAAGAGCCTTTAATCACATTCTTTACCATGTGCAATCATAAAATTGTCTAATATCTTCATTTTTTCAACATACGTAGCTATTACCCTCGAAAACTAAAACTTTTGAAATAGGAAAAGAGCCTTTAATCACATTCTTTACCATTTGCAATCATAAAATAGTCTAATATCTTCATTTTTTCAACAAACTAGCTTTACCCTCGAAAACTAAAACTTTTGACATAGGAAAAGAGCCTTTAATCACATTCTTTACCATGTGCAATCATAAAATAGTCTAATATCTTCATTTTTTCAACATACGTAGCTATTACCCTCGAAAACTAAAACTTTTGAAATAGGAAAAGAGCCTTTAATCACATTCTTTACCATGTTGCAATCATAAAATAGTCTAATATCTTCATTTTTTCAACATACGTAGCTATTACCCTCGAAAACTAAAACTTTTGAAATAGGAAAAGAGCCTTTAATCACATTCTTTACCATGTGCAATCATAAAATTGTCTAATATCTTCATTTTTTCAACAACGTAGCTATTACCCTCGAAAACTAAAACTTTTGAAATAGGAAAAGAGCCTTTAATCACATTCTTTACCATTTGCAATCATAAAATAGTCTAATATCTTCATTTTTTCAACATACGTAGCTATTACCCTCGAAAACTAAAACTTTTGAAATAGGAAAAGAGCCTTTAATCACATTCTTTACCATTGCAATCATAAAATAGTCTAATATCTTCATTTTTTCACAGACATAGCTATTACCCTCGAAAACTAAAACTTTTGAAATAGGAAAAGAGCCTTTAATCACATTCTTTACCATTTGCAATCATAAAATAGTCTAATATCTTCATTTTTTCAACATACGTAGCTATTACCCTCGAAAACTAAAACTTTTGAAATAGGAAAAGAGCCTTTAATCACATTCTTTACCATTTGCAATCATAAAATAGTCTAATATCTTCATTTTTTCAACATACGTAGCTATTACCCTCGAAAACTAAAACTTTTGAAATAGGAAAAGAGCCTTTAATCACATTCTTTACCATTTGCAATCATAAAATAGTCTAATATCTTCATTTTTTCAACATACGTAGCTATTACCCTCGAAAACTAAAACTTTTGACATAGGAAAAGAGCCTTTAATCACATTCTTTACCATTTGCAATCATAAAATAGTCTAATATCTTCATTTTTTCAACATACGTAGCTATTACCCTCGAAAACTAAAACTTTTGAAATAGGAAAAGAGCCTTTAATCACATTCTTTACCATGTGCAATCATAAAATAGTCTAATATCTTCATTTTTTCAACATACGTAGCTATTACCCTCGAAAACTAAAACTTTTGAAATAGGAAAAGAGCCTTTAATCACATTCTTTACCATTTGCAATCATAAAATAGTCTAATATCTTCATTTTTTCAACAACATAGCTATTACCCTCGAAAACTAAAACTTTTGAAATAGGAAAAGAGCCTTTAATCACATTCTTTACCATTTGCAATCATAAAATAGTCTAATATCTTCATTTTTTCAACATACGTAGCTATTACCCTCGAAAACTAAAACTTTTGAAATAGGAAAAGAGCCTTTAATCACATTCTTTACCATTTGCAATCATAAAATAGTCTAATATCTTCATTTTTTCAACATACGTAGCTATTACCCTCGAAAACTAAAACTTTTGAAATAGGAAAAGAGCCTTTAATCACATTCTTTACCATGTGCAATCATAAAATTGTCTAATATCTTCATTTTTTCAACATACGTAGCTATTACCCTCGAAAACTAAAACTTTTGACATAGGAAAAGAGCCTTTAATCACATTCTTTACCATGTGCAATCATAAAATAGTCTAATATCTTCATTTTTTCAACATACGTAGCTATTACCCTCGAAAACTAAAACTTTTGACATAGGAAAAGAGCCTTTAATCACATTCTTTACCATTTGCAATCATAAAATAGTCTAATATCTTCATTTTTTCAACATACGTAGCTATTACCCTCGAAAACTAAAACTTTTGAAATAGGAAAAGAGCCTTTAATCACATTCTTTACCATTTGCAATCATAAAATAGTCTAATATCTTCATTTTTTCAACATACGTAGCTATTACCCTCGAAAACTAAAACTTTTGACATAGGAAAAGAGCCTTTAATCACATTCTTTACCATTTGCAATCATAAAATAGTCTAATATCTTCATTTTTTCAACATACGTAGCTATTACCCTCGAAAACTAAAACTTTTGAAATAGGAAAAGAGCCTTTAATCACATTCTTTACCATGTGCAATCATAAAATAGTCTAATATCTTCATTTTTTCAACATACGTAGCTATTACCCTCGAAAACTAAAACTTTTGAAATAGGAAAAGAGCCTTTAATCACATTCTTTACCATTTGCAATCATAAAATAGTCTAATATCTTCATTTTTTCAACATACGTAGCTATTACCCTCGAAAACTAAAACTTTTGAAATAGGAAAAGAGCCTTTAATCACATTCTTTACCATTTGCAATCATAAAATAGTCTAATATCTTCATTTTTTCAACATACGTAGCTATTACCCTCGAAAACTAAAACTTTTGACATAGGAAAAGAGCCTTTAATCACATTCTTTACCATGTTGCAATCATAAAATAGTCTAATATCTTCATTTTTTCAACATACGTAGCTATTACCCTCGAAAACTAAAACTTTTGAAATAGGAAAAGAGCCTTTAATCACATTCTTTACCATGTGCAATCATAAAATAGTCTAATATCTTCATTTTTTCACATACAGCTATTACCCTCGAAAACTAAAACTTTTGAAATAGGAAAAGAGCCTTTAATCACATTCTTTACCATTTGCAATCAT
>NW_027063706.1:0-2500 GCF_032884065.1 Artemia franciscana
TCCTTCCCTGCTTACCATTAACCCATCACTCGTTTCTATTCGGTCTCTTTATTTTTTAGAAGTAGCCCAATGGATAGCGATAACAATATCATGTATAATATATTTGCTCTATGGTGTGTTGGATAGACACTACCCGTGGCAGGATACTTCAGGAGTAAGTATATAATTTTTCTTTGCATTTTTTAACACAGCAAAAATATCATCATGACATCAAGGGTCTGTTTTTTAGGTATAAATCTTATTTCAACCCAAAAACACAATGTCCTTATTATTAATGAAAATATTCCTATTATTCAAGATGTTTTAATTTTTTGTCACTCCTAATTTAATGTAAATTAGGCAAGGCTGAATCTAGAATTATTTTTTCTTTTGGGTGGGGGGACAATTTTTTTTAGAAAACACATCATGAATATGCTTCAGTGTGTTTTGAAACTTCTTTACTGCCTAGGCAAAAATTCAATAATGTATCATTAAGATCCGATCACCGGTTGCTAAGTTAAAAGTACTTCATCTTTTCTAATTTTCCGATTTAACTCGCACTCATTCTTCGAAATCGGTTTTCAACATATCAAAGTTTAAAAATGAAAATATAAATCCAAATAAATACTAGTTGCTTAAGATAGTAATCGGATTGGTATATAGTCTAGGTCAGAAAGCCAGATATATCAATTTTTCAGGTAAGGCGTAGTTGAAAGTTTAACCAAACTAGCTAAAAATCTTAAACTCTAACCTCCCAATTTCACCGCTATATGTCTAAGCTACGGTTTTTTTTCCTTTTTTTTGTTAATAATATTATTTACATTCTTGTCAAAGAGACAATATTTTTGTTTAAATAATATCTATTGACTACAGATTGAAGGCAAACACTACACACACGGATCGAAAATAGAATTAGAAAAAGGTGAACTGACCTTGCCATTTGCCTAAACCTCTTCAAGTAATAGATTTCTCTCTTTTCTAACGTTCATATGATATGTTTTCCAAAATTATATATCTTCCATGGCTGATCCTGGAACACAGGATGATTGTGATTTGGACAATAGGGATGCAATTAAAAGCTACTTTTAGATGTTTGCAGGTATGTTTTAAAAGAAAAAAGCAAACTAAAATTATGGACTCCCAAAGTGAACGGTATCACCATTCTAGGGGGTACTTTAGAGCTTCCTGGGGAAGAAGGAAAGAGGGCAAGGCCTGGTCAGATATTAGGCCTTGAAAGAAGAAAAATTATGTAATTTTATTTACTTATGTGATAAATTTTAGAAAGCTTGGGTTTCTATGAGACCAATTGGTGAAGTGAAGGAAGGTGGTTGATCTAAGAATACCCCGGTTCCCATAGTTTAATCGCTTTTTTTATGCATCCCGTGTAGAAATTGGAGTCCTATTCATCAGGAGAAAAAAAATATTTCATTTTGACGTTAAGAAAAATTTTTCGTTGAACCAAAAGTACAAATTAATTGAAATAAAATAACCTGCATCCGCTTCCCAGCTAATGGGCATATACCCCCCCCCCTTTTGTACCATTATGTAAGAAAATTTTATCGTACAAAATTTTAAAAAATTAAAATTTATCGTAAATTTTATTAGTACTTTGGGGATAAAGGTGTTCGAAAAAAAAATTGTGTTATTTGCAAAGTATAATAAAATCAAACTCTTATCTCATAATGTACTAAAAACTAAAAAAAATTCTTTTGCTGCCTGGAAAAGTGAAATTCCTTTGAATTAAAATGAAAGCGACGGAAAGTGACATTTTCTAAATATTTTTAATGTCAGTCTTCATGCCGTGTAGCCATGCTTTTGTTTATTTTAGTCTTAAAAACTTTCTGGTTGCAAGAAAATAATGATTTTAGCTTTTAGTTCATTTGGGGATAAAGATGTTTGAAAAACCATTTTGTGTTATTTGCAAATAATAATAAAATCAAACTCTTATCTCCAAATGTACTAAAACTAAAAAATAAATCTCTTGCTGCACGGAAAATGCAAAATTCTGTGAAATTAAAGGTGAAAGCGACGGCCTGTGATATTTTCTAACTGCTCCAAGAGTCCTTCTTTCACAGGATTTAAGAAAGAAAAAACCAGTATAATTTTAACAAAACAGTGGAACCTTAGCCCTCTCTTCGCACTATCCATATAATTTTTTTTACAATATTTGTGGTAGTAAGACGATAATCTTATATTACAATCTTATAACAAAATTCTGACAATATGTTCACTGAAACAATCACTGAACATGTTTCAACTCATAAAATTCTTTAAGAATTATCTGTCGTCCACATTTTTTTTCTGTTTTTTTTTTTTCAAATATTTGAGAGCTTTAGACTCTGAAACAATACAATAAATTGTAACAGAAATTGAAAGCATAACGATAGTAATAAGGACAATCTCCGTAAAAACTAGAAAAAAAAGAATAAAACTTAAAGAAATGGTCAACCTAAAAGTACAATTAAAGCAATAATAGGGACAAAAATATAATCAAAGTTTTACGCAGAATTTATGCAGTTTT
>NW_027063706.1:5000-20000 GCF_032884065.1 Artemia franciscana
CCCCTTTTAAGAAGGGGATGCCATGGAGGAAAAGTGATTTTGTGGTTATGTTTCAAAAAGTTTCAACAGACCTATTTCTGGGCCCGCCATTTTATTTTTGCGGATTAATGCTATAACTTAAAAAATGTAGCTAGGACTTTTTATATATAGAGTGAACCTGATAAAAGTAGGAAAGGGGATCTTGCTTGTCCAAAAACCCCAATGCTAGGGTTTACTGTATCTATATGCTCACTAATGGCGAAGTTATAATAATTATAAAATGACTAAAATAATTCATTCTGTCAAATATATTGACCATCGGGTAAAGAATAATTTCAATTGAAAATATATTGCGTATTCATTGAAGAGCCAATGCCACTAATTGTTTTGGGGAGTTAAATGAGGGTTGCACTACTCATATTAATGGCCTTTTCCGTTTCTTTTTGTGCTGGATTTCTACTTTCAATATAGGCTGTTTGGTTTAAGATTGTTAACTTAGTGGATTCGACATATTCCCGCTCTGATCTCTAAAATTGTGTCTTTTCTTTCGCGAAAATGTATCGTTTTCATGCATTGAATTTTTAAATGAAATAACAATGTATACAGTACTTTTGCGTTGAAGATAGCTTCTGGTCTATGGATGAGCATACTAACCCCAAAAAACCTTTGGGTGTTTTCATGAGTATCTAGGCTTGTATGAAAAGCCTAGAGGACACTTTTAAGAACCAAATAAAATTATTGAAGAAGAATTTTGATTTTTCAAAAGAACTTTGCAGTAAGGTCGTGGAAATACGGCATATATTTTATGACATTTTCCAAAATGTTGAAGATTAGCAAAAAAATATATAAAACGCCTTTTAAACCGTCGATTGTTGAAAAGACGTTATACTTTTGACTGTGGGGGAGACCTGTACTTAACGCTTTTGGTCGGTAAAACTCGTGAAAATTTTGTTATAATAGATTTTGAGTTGATCGTAAATCGAAAGTAACTCTAGAACAAAAGAGGTTATAGCATTAAGCGTTAATTATTTATAGCATAAGTGCAATAGTATTTTTCATAAGCTTGCTATATGAGTGGGATCGAATATTAAACCTATTCCAATTTTCGGAATAGACCCTAAAACTCTTACTTAAAGATGCAAATCAGTGTTGTCAGCTAAGTCATACCACATCTGAAAACTTATACAATTATTGAAAAAATTTAACTCGAGTATAGAATATGAAAAATGGATTCTTAAGAATGTCGAAATTTTAGTTATTTTAGAAACTCTGCTTAGAGGTCAGAATCAAAATCCTACGGGCAAAACAATAAAATTCTACGGTTGAATCATAGGGTTTCAATGTCACGTGACCCATACGACATCGTTTATTGCTTGATAGCCAATGATTAACGCAGGGGTGGGGAATAAGTGCATGCATGGTAAGTGCAGACAAACACTACTTAGGAACAGTTGGGAAATTTTTCCAAGACAGTGGAATTCAATTCAGTGGATATTGATTCAATCCAGTGCATATTATAAGTGCCTGAAAAAAAATGCAGAATAAGCTACGATCGCAATGATCATTTAGAGGATTAGCTCTTAATGTGAGACAAGTCTATATTTAATCATCTTATTGGTACATGCGCAGTTAGTGAATGCTCTATGTTTACTTAGTAATTCAATAATAAAACTTAAAACCAGTGAAAGTCGTGCAACCAATGCCAAATTTCCACCGTGCAGGTGTAGTATTTCAGCCCCCCCCCCCAATAAAAAAATATTAATAATCTATACCAACTTGCTTCATTTTAGCTTATACTAGAATCTAATTAACAAAAAAAGCACAGAAATTCTATTACGGATAAACCAAAACATGTTGACCATGCTGAAAAAACACATGCTTGCCAGGTGTGGAAAAAAAGTCACCATGCTCTTTGGGAAACAAGTTCTTTCTGCTGTTGTAATTGAAAATACCCTTTATAACAATTTTTTGCCGATTCGAGATATAAGGCTCAACCCCTTTTCATAGATTGTTGGCAACTGTAGTATTTTTTTTAGTAATGACCTTAGTGCAATCAGGCTGTCTAAACATAGGAATTGACTATTTCTTGTGAGGTGTTTCTTTACCTACCGTAACGGTGATACTAGTATATAGCTAGTAAGATTGGTGGATACTCAGAAGAATATCCATTGATATCCTGTTATATCTCTAGAAGCCGTATTATTAATCCTTTGGATGAGTATAAACAGCTTTCTATGAGCTCTGCAGAACACGGGCATTCATTTTTGGGAACAAGCTTTGTGTAAAATTTGAAGAGAAATCCCAGCTGGTGTAGAACAAAACAGTAATTGTAATAACAATATCACCCAGATCAGTCGGTAAAGATGACCAGCCAATAAGTAGAAATCCATTGCCCCCAGACATTCTGGCTAAGGCTACCTTTGGTTGGTGCCAGACCAAATCAACGAGGGAGTAATTACTCGTATTCTTTTGTCCCACCTTGTTATTTCTGTGCACTTCTAACATAGGGCAACTCTTCTACAGTTTCCAGTAATTTCGCAGGTTCAAATTATTTTTTTGAACCTAGCTATGATACCATTACTTGAACCCTCCTATGATAACTCCAGAAAATTTTTGATAAAATCTTCATACCTGTTTCTTTTTTTGTAATTTTCCGCTGCAGAAAATTCAAAAACTGATTACACAAGTATAGAAACCGTCATTTTTGGAGGGTTTCCTTACGAGAGAAATAAGGGAAGTATTAAAGGCCGACCACGTTGTCCCCACAAATTTTAGCAAAAGCCCGGTGGATACCACGGCTCTTGCTACCAACTCTCTCAACCCCCTTCTGCTTACTTTTCTCTCGTCACCTCTATCACAGCTTGATTTCCTATAAATATCGGATTTCCTAATTATATTCTTACTGCTTGATGGTTAAATGAATTGTCTAATTTCTTGCTAAAAACTAGTCATAAAATTCTCATACGCAACCTTAACATGTTGAGTTATTGTAAAATAAGTTCATAAAAAATTTCCAAACGCCTTTTGTTTAAAATCCAGAAAAAGATTATGTTTTCGTTCAGAATACAGAGTGGTTCACGGAACGAATGCCTTTTCAAGATTGTCATTACTCTAGTCAGTGTAATCAAAGTGGGAACAGCGGAATTTTTTCCACGAAAAAAAACTACTCAGAAAATGTACAACTTAATCATTATTCAAAAATGTAACACAAATAAAAAAACGTAACAATAATCTGCAACTTTTAGGACCGTAACCTAAAATTTAAAACGTACCGAAAATGGTACGAATGTAAACTTCGCAGTAACCCTGATTAGACAATGTTACAAATAATTCATCACTTCAATCAATCTGCAGGAACTAATGGAGGCCATATAAATATCATACATTTATCTCCTTAAATCTTTTTTTTTGTAAGTATAACATTTATAATTTAGTTTTACGATGGAAACAGTGGAAGGCTTTATCGTTTTGAAGGTTTTCTAATATCAAACTTTGAAATTAAAAAAAAAACATTTACCCAAATTTTGAGGGGACAACACCCTTTGACAAATGGAAAAAATAGCATGTAGGTTTATATCAAAAGGCACTATCCAATATCCATATAGACAAATATTTATGCTATCTTGTTGGATTATTTGGTCAACCCTATAGCAGTATTAAAATTTGTCAACTAGTTGACTTAAAAACTGCCTTATAAACTATCCAATTATCTGACAATTAGGCTAATTTCTTCCCAGTAATATTTTCTTTCTAACTAGCTTGAAAAAACATTACTCTAGAAATACTTCTGTTAACCCTTGTTGGCAAGTAACTTCCCCAGATTTTTTTTTTTTAACCAACTAGCTGATGAAAAACTGGTAAAATAAATTGACTTGCTAACTATCTCAGAAATGGTTTAGGTTAGGAAAATAAAACCTTCAGGGATGAAGCTACATACTAAAGTATGTCCTGGGAAGGTATCTTGAAGCAACTACCTCCACTCCTTCTCCATCTAGAGGGCCCTGACCTTTGATGACCTTTAAAAAATTGTGTGTTATTAAAGTGAAACCTTGCATAATAGATCTGCTTAATTGATATACAAAAAAAAAATTGTTCTCAGGTCCATAACTTTGCTCAATTTTATTTTATAAGGTTTTAAAGATAGCCTATGTAAATAAACCTAAATAAAAAAAAAAAAAAAAAAAAAAAATATTGATATGGCTCAAAATTCTACTGAAATAACAGGAATTGCATTTTCAGAACTAAAGGCAGAGAAAAAGCAACTAGTAACTGAAAATTAAGGTAAAATGCTGTTTTGTCAAAATTTCAATAGCCTAGGTATAGACCTGTCATGTAGGTAAATTTCAGGACCCTCTAGAGAGATAAGGTGTAGAGGTGGGCAGTTTAAAATGCCATCCCAGGACATACTTTGGTCTGTATACCCATCCCTGAAAGTTTCATTTTTCTAACCTAAATCCTTTCCAAGTTAGCAAGAAGTCAATTAACTAGAATTTTACCAAAACTTTTCCCCAGAAAACATTTCTTTTTCCAACTAGCTAGAAAATGTGGTTGCCCCAAAAACAATTCCACTAACTTTATAGTTGGTAACTTTTCCCCAGAAAATGTTTCTTAATCAACTAGCTTTGGTAAAAATCTAAATAAAAGCTATAGGTAGCCTATACACTATTTTAATAGGCTAGATTAACAGTTTGTCTGAATTTTTGAAGACACTTGATAAGGCTGGATGGAGGTAGCCTAGATCTGAGTAGGTCTACACTGGGAAACCTTTTGACAAATGGAAAAAATAGCATATAGGCTTATATAAACTAGTTGACAAGCAATTTCTCCCCAAGAACACATTCTTTCCAACTAGCTAGAAACAAACATTGCACCAGTCATGTTATACTATCTTGTTGGCAAGTAATTTTTCCCCATAAAATATTAATTAACCTACTAGCTGATGAAACTTTTTCCCAGAAAACAATGATCAAGGCATAAACTTCTTTTGGGCATAGTTCTTTTTCTACATTGGTAAGTTTATGCTTGGTGGCACTAGGGTCAGACCAGCAGATAAGAATTCTTGACTTTTTTGCTGCTTTTAAGTTTAAAATATGAAGTATTGAAAGAAAGGCTATCCTTATCCACTTTTATTTGAAGTTCCTTTGGTCAGAAATTTCTCAATTTTTATATTACATTTTGTGCAACTTCATTTTCATGGTATAAAAACACTTTTATGTAAATACATATCAAAAACAGATCATGACAGGATTGCCTGCATTTTCTATGCTTCTTCTGAGAAAACTTATGCACTTAGCCTACTTCAACTTGAAGGAATTTTTATTAGGGTTTTTGACGTCACTAATCCTGCAATAATTACAAATGAAATTCTAGTCTGAACTGATAATGCTAGGTGGATGCAAAGTTAATGCTGGATCCTGAGCTTTCAGACACACACTGTTTCTGGGCTGTGCAGTATTTAGCCAGTTCTTGTCTTCTTCAGGCATAACACAAACTATCTTAACTTGTTACAATTCTTAGTCCAACTCAAATCCTAACTAAACCTCAAGTAATTTGTAATTTCTGTATTAATATTTCAGTTAACAACTAATTTCTCCCTAGCAACACTTCCTTTCCAACTAGCTAGAAGCAAGAATTGTCTCAGAAACACTTCTACAAACCATCTAGTTGTCAAGTAACTTCCCCATAAAATTTTTTTATTAACCAACTAGCTGATGATAAACTTGGCCTCAGAAATATTTCCTTTTCCAACTAGCTGGAAAAAGTGGTTGCCCTGGGAACAATTCTGTTAACCATCTATTTAACAAACAACATTGCCCCAGAAAGTGCCATTAACCATCTAGTTGGGAATTAACTTTTCACCAGGAAAATTTTCATTAACCAACTACCTGATGACAGGAATACTGGACTTTTTGCTGCTTTTGTAAAACATAAAGTTTGAAAGTAAGGCTATCCTTACACACTACTATTGGAAGCCTTGGTCAGAAATTTTTCATTTTGTGTATTAAATTTTGCACATTTTCATTTGCTTGGTATGAAAATGCTTCATTTATTTAAAGACAAACCCAAAATGTATTATCACAGGATTGCCTGCAGTTTCTAGGGTTCTTACACTAACCCTGCCATAATTACACACGAAATTCTAGTCCAATTGTTAATGCTATGAAGGATGCTTGGTGGATGTGACACACTCTGCATCTGGGCTGAATAGTAGTCAGTCAGTTCTCCTCTTATTCAAGCAAAATGCAACCTAGCTTAACTTGCAGCAATTCTTAGTCCAACTTAAATCCTAACTAAACCTCAAGTAATATCTGTATTCTTTTGTAAGTTAACTAGTAATTTTTCCCAGAAACACTTTCTTTCCAAGTAGCTAGAAACCAACTAGCCAATAAAAAATTTTGCCCCAGAAAACATTTCTGTAAGATTTAGATTATGCTAATCATACTTGCCAATGCTCTTTTCCTCACAAATGTGCACTGACAAGGAGGAAAGTTGACAGGCCTCAACTTGCAACTTAGCCAGTCTCAAATTGGCTCCACCTCTGCTTTATCTTTATGGGTTCCTCCAGTAAACCCCATCTGGACCTGTTGATTCTTTTGTAAGAAATTTATTTTCCCCTCAAAATCCATCATATTTGATTTGTTACTTTGAGGCTTGGTATATTAAAACACAAGTTACATGATGTCTCTTGAACCTTTTGTATCAGGGATTTGAACTGTTGAGATTAGTTTAAAAACAACAACATTAACTGTATTTGGCACAGCCCAAATATATTTATTAGTCAACAACAAATCAATAATATAATGTTGGATAAAACTTCAATTGTTAACAGAACATGAAAAAAGTATAAAAAAACAATCCACACAAAAATAGATATGTAACTTCTGCTGTAGTGTTGAGTTTTGCAATAGATTGGGGTCAGTTTTGGAACCTTCTTGGCCACTTGTCATGGGTGATGGGAACTTGAATAAACAAAAGGACGAGGAAGAAATGATCAATTGATAGGATGTTGGAGGAGGAGGAGCTGTTTATGGCATAGCTTTTTACAACAGGAAGAGAGGGTTTGAGATTAAACTCTTTGCAATAAAATGAGTATGATAGGGGGAAGCCATCCTGGGCTTTCTTTTAGTTTAGTCACTTTGCAGACCTGTTTCTCACTGTCCTTGATTACAAAGCTCTCAGTCACATTGTTCCTCTTTTGGGAACCATGTGTTGTTTGTTTCTTTTCTTTGTCAGTGTTTTTTGGCATGAATTTGGTTAGGAGTGTTACCTTCATCAACTTTAGGTTATTAGAAATGAGGATAAAGATATAACTTGTATATTCATAAAAGATCTAATATACATTAAATACTATTTCCTTTGGGGGGTGTAACAAGAAAAACAGAACAAAGAGATAGAAATGCATTGAAGAAATTTAAATGGAGGGTTTTAAGTAAAGGCAATAAAGTATAAACTAATCAGTTTCTTTTAAAAAATATTGTTTTAATAGACAGTGTCAACTCTGACAAAATTAAAAAATTTAGTAATCAAAATTTTACTTTTTATAACAACATAGTATATCTCTCTACTTTTTAAAGTTCTATATATTTCGCTTAAGTTAAGAATTCACAGTTGTATAAGAAGAGTGTATTTCTGTATTTCCACAACTGCCATATCTATTTATTACACGGTTGATGTCTACCTCAATATTTTGGTGAATGTTTATAATAGCTAGTCCTGTCAGTTAGTATTTTCTCCTCTATTCATCCTAAAATATTCGAATAAAGGCCAAAATCGTCAGAAAAATACTAACTCTAATAAAGATGCATGTAGGTATGTGGTATTCTTAAACTGGCATTCTTCTGGACGGGTGAGATTACAACAGTAAACATTGGAATGGAAAATTCATGACTGGGGGGTTTGGAGCTGTTGACTCATCTGTTGGTACAGAAAGATTGGGGCTGTCAACCTTTCTCTTTTTGTTATTCTTTTTCTTGAATTTTTGAACTACTTGGAAGTCATCACATGCCAAATGGTTCTCATCATCTGGTAATTGACAGTTTGGTTCACTCCACTGAGGAGAACCCACAGAAATCATTGTGCCATCACTAGACGTAGATGGTCTTGATGGCTGTCTAGCTGTGGCCTTTTCAGTTTTATCGTTATCATTATTTGCAAGTTTAGTGACTTGAGAAGGGGACATGGCATTATAACTCTTAGGCTTAGGATGGCTCCCCTCTAGATAGGGATCTGGTGGATCTGGCTTAGACATAAGTCTAGGAACATTAGAATATCTGAAAGGCGCTAAACCTTTTAAATAGAGAAATGACAATAATCAACGAAAAGATAAAGCTGGCAAAAAATACAAAATTCCACATTTTTGTAGATGGGAGCTTGAAACTTCTACAGTAGGGTTTTCTGATACGCTGAATCTGATGGTGTAATTTTCGTTAAGATTCTATGACTTTTAGGGGGCGTTTCCCCCTTTTTTCTAAAATAACACAAATTTTCTCAGGCTCGTAACTTTTGGTGCGTAAGACTAAACTTGATGAAAATTATATATTTAAAATCAGCATTAAAATGCGATTCTTTTGATGTAGCTATTGGTATCAAAATTCCATTTTTTAGAGTTTTGGTGTCTATAGAGCTGGGTCGCTCCTTACTACAGTTCGTTACCACAAACTGTTTGATTTTATTTTTTGAAGGATATTGTGTCTCAGAGCTCTTATTTTAAATCCAGACCAGATCCGGTGACACTGGGGGAAGCCTAGATATGTGATTGACATAACCGGAATGGATCTGCTCTGTTTGTGGGAGTTGGGGGGGGGGGGTTAATTCTGAAAATTAGAAAAAATGAGGTATTTTTAACTTACGGATCTTAATGAAATTTGAAGTTTGGAAGAATATCGTGTCTAAGCGCTCTTATTTTAAATCCTGACTGGATCCAGTGACACTGGGGAGAATTGAGGGGGGAACCTAAAATCTTGGAAAATGCGTAGAGTTAAGGAATCGGGATGAAACTTGGTGTGAAAAATAAGAACAAGTCCTAGATACGTGATTGACATAACCGGAACAGACTCTCTCTCTCTTTGACCGAGTTGGGGGGGGGGTAATTCTTAAAAATTAGAAAAATGAGGTATTTTTACGAAAATAGCGACAAAGACCCCACTGCCTTTCCATAACAAACAAATACAAAGTAGAAACAATAGGGAAAATCTTTTCAAGACAGTGGAAATCAGTTCTGTGAATATTTTGGCCCTATATCCAAGGGTCGTCGCCAGGACAATACGAGAACAAGAGAGAAAATATCTATATATAAATAAACTTACATTGGATTGTGAGAATTAAAAGTAAATAATGTTTTCTAAATAAATGTGGATTTTTTGCAATATGGGTTGAGGATACAGCATAGAAGAATATCTTATAGATCAAAATGGGATATCTAAATAGACTGCCACTGATTGGCACAGTATTTGTCATAAATTGTGGTTAAGCTTTGTAAGGAGTTACAGATAAAAATTGGGTTGTCCAGAGATAATTGTAGAAATTAGAAGAATAAATAGTGACAGAGGACATTTTATTGAAGGGCAGTCAGTGTTTGGGTACATTGAGAGGACTGAAGAATCTTTTATTGTTCCAGAATGGTCAGCAGAAACACTGCATGAGATTATATACAAATGGTTTCTTCCCAGTGCAACAGTAATCTTTGATTGCTGGAAAGTGTAAAGTACTTTGAACAATTAAAGTACTCAGCACCTAACAGTGAATCATTCCTTAAATTTTGAGGATCCTTTGACTGGGGCTCACAAACAATACTTTGAAAGTCTAAGACATTCAGTGCATGAAACAATGCCCAAGAGTGGTAGATCAGGAGAACACATGGCAGGTTATCTAGCCAAGTTGTATTGGAAGACTGTTTTACCAGATTAGGGTGCAAGATTACAGCATTTATTGCTTCAGGTGGCTGAGCTGTACAAACCTCACATTCATCAGTCAGCTGAATGTTCACTGGGCACCAGCCAAGGGTCAAGCTAAATTCTATCTTATTATTTAATTTTTACCAATCATCTTTAAATTAATCCCCTTTACCAAAATTTACTTTTGTCATGCTGATTCACCATATTTGATCAAAAAGTTATCATTTGTATTTGCATTATTTCATCTGACTGAGAAACTGCTGTGTCACCCAGATATAAAAAAATTAATTTGTCTGACGTATATTTTTAAATGTGCGTTGGCACCACTGCAATGACTTTAGCAACCTTGATTAGAACATTTTTGATGGTTTTTTTTTGCATGTTTGTTGACATCACTTCTGATTTCTAAAGTTGTGTCTATAAGCAAAATCTGAAATATTAAGTGTTTCAACACATGCTTTAAAACTTAAAAAAAAAATGCTTGTTGAATCCATGTTTTTTTTCAGAAATTTGGTAGGAAAAATGTAAAAAACTGAAAGAAGTGAATATAAAGGTTAGCAGCATGCAAAATGTGCTAACTATGATCATTCTGCATATTAAGATGTAAGAATTGTTTTCTTAACATGTTTCGTTATGTGGAGTTAGCTATCTAGGCCATTACTATAATTCTATTTTCAAAACTAAAATCTGACAAAAAGAAACTGAAAACTAAAAAATTGGGTTTAATGTTGTTTTGTCAAAATTTCAATAGGTAACATACCTGTTAAGTAGACAATTTTACAGAACTTATAAGTAAAAAGAGGCTTAACATAATAGCTTGTCAATACCTTCCCAGAATATTTTTTTTGCCCTGGGTTCAATGCTTAAAGTTTAATTTTCCTGACCTAATCTTTTTCCAAAATAGCAAAAAAGTAGCTTGTCTAGAATTGTACCGATTATTAGCTTGGCAGGACAACCTTTTAAAAGGAGGTTTCAGCTATTTGTGATAAACCAAAGTAGTTTTTTCATGTAGCCTTTTCATGTTTCAATAGGCCTGTATTTTAGCTTTGGATGATGTGTCTTTATTTTCTGTAGGGTATTTCTCTAGCCTTAGTTCCTAACATCTATGTCCAAGAATAAGCTTGAGTTAGGACAAATTGTTTTTGCTATGCACCAGAGTTCCTAGTTATTTTAGGCTTAGTTTTCTTGATATATTCTACTCTATGTCCTATATTGACAACTTTTCACTCTCCTCCCCACTATTGTCACTGATGCCAACTGCCTTAGCCTTGTCTACTTAAATTTGAAGGTTTTGTTAGTTTGGGTGGCTTAGGTTTCTACTTTAGATGTTTTCTAAGTATTAGAGCACAATTGGGGTAAATTTGGAGATGTTTGTGTGGTAAAGGTCTAGATTTTCTACTATTGAGAAGAAAACATACTAAGAAAACAATTCTGAGACTACTTGATAACATGTAGAATAATTTTAGTTATCATATTTTGAAACCAAATTCACAAAAATTAACCCCACGCTTCTTCCTGGTGTGAATATTTCGGCCCTATGTCCAAGGGCCGTCGCCAGCACAATACGAGAACAAGAGAGAAAATATCTATACATAAATAAACTTACATTAAATTGTGAGAATTAAAATTAAATAATGTTTTCTAAAAAAAAAATTGAAAAACAGCCCTAGCATCCTTACTTCAATGAAGTTCGGATCCAGTGGCAATTCGGAAAAATTAGAAAAAATGAGGTACTTGTAACTTGCGGACGGGTGATCAGATCTTAATGGAATTTGATATCTAGAAGGATCTTGTGCTTTAAAACTATGATTTTAAATTTCGACCAGATCCCGTGACATTGAAGGGAGTTGGAGGGGGAAACTGGAATTCTTGGAAAACGTTAAAATTGTGGTATCCTATGAATAGGTGATCGGATCCTAATGAAACTTGATATATAGAAGAACTTAAGTCTCAGATACTCCATTTTAATTTGAATCGGATGCGGCGACATAGAAGGTTGGAAGGGGAAACAGAAATCTTGGATACTGAAAATCTTGGAAAACCCTTAGAGTGGAGAGATCGGGAAGAAACTTGATGGGAAGAATATGCACAAGTTATAGATACGAGATTGACATCATTGGTACGGTTCCGTTGTCTTTGAGGGAGCTGGCGGTTGTTAATTTGGAAAAATCAGAAAAATTGAGGTACTTTCAACTTAAGAACGGGTGACCGGATCTTAATGAAATTTGATATTTAGAAGGAACTCATGTCTCAGAGCTCTTACTTCAAATCCCAACCAGATTTTTTGACATTGGGGGGAGTTGGAGGGGGAAACCGGAAATCTTCGAAAACGCTCATAAATGTCCTAGATACGTGATTGACATAACCGGATTGGATCCGCTCGGTTTGGTGGAGTTAGGTGGTGGGGTTCAGTACTTTGGCGAGTTTGGTGCTTCTGGACGTGCTAGGACGATGAAAATTGGTAGGCGTCAGGGAGCTGCACAAATTGACTTGATAAAGTCGTTTTCCTCGATTCGACCATCTGGGGGGCTGAAGGGAGAGGACAAATTTGAAAAACTGAGGTATTTTTAACTTACGAGTGTGTGATCGGATCTTAATGAATTTAATATTTAGAAGGACCTTGTGAATCAGAGCTCTTATTTTAAATCCCAACTGGCATTAAACTTCTGATTTTCCTTTTAAACCAATCTATTGATTCTTAGAATTTTGCTAGAGCTCACAACAGATGAGCTTTTGGCTCTTCCGACCTCGTCACAAGTGCCATATGAGCTCTTAGCTCTTGTTCTGCTATACAACTTCTTGAAAGACATTTCTAAACTCTTTCTGAAATGCCAAGGGTATAATCAAATTTCCAAATTAATAGTGTATGATATGTGAAAATATGCTAAACATTCTTGATTTTCAGTGCAAGTTTATTCAAATTTTCAAATAAGAACTATTTTTTAACCCACCCTCTAGATTAAGAAAAATACTTTTGTAAGTATTTTATTGAGACATAACCTGTTTTGATATTTTATTGAAAAAAGACACAGTGAAAAATATCTCCCATCCAAAATTTCATAAATTAGCGCTACTGGTCATTGATTTTCACAGCAAAGGACATGTATTTAAACCCTGTGTATGGGACAATCTCCATTACCTGCAAATATTTATCTAGACCTGTGAATGTTTGACACATAAAAAAATAAGACTTCAAAATACCACTTAAACATCAGAGATCTATCTCTCATGTGCCTTCTTCTATTCAAAGTACCTACTCCATAACCCATAATTAGAAGACCCCGGTGTTCAATGGATACATCTATGTAAAAGAATTTGAACCTGGATGCCCTTTGTTTTTTGGAATAGAAAAATTCAAAAGTACACTTCATCAATGTGAATATTTTTAAAGGTCATCAAAGGTCAGGTGCCTTTAGAGGTAAAAGTTGAATTAGGTACTTCAAATACCTTTCCAGGACATACTTTAGTCTTTAGATCCATCCCTGGAACTTTCATTTTCACAACTTATAAAAAAAAATGTAAAAAAAAACAATTCATAATTAAAAATTATTTTGTTCGTGTTTAACTTTTGAAATATGTGTTCCTTCCCTGCTTACCATTAACCCATCACTCGTTTCTATTCGGTCTCTTTATTTTTTAGAAGTAGCCCAATGGATAGCGATAACAATATCATGTATAATATATTTGCTCTATGGTGTGTTGGATAGACACTACCCGTGGCAGGATACTTCAGGAGTAAGTATATAATTTTTCTTTGCATTTTTTAACACAGCAAAAATATCATCATGACATCAAGGGTCTGTTTTTTAGGTATAAATCTTATTTCAACCCAAAAACACAATGTCCTTATTATTAATGAAAATATTCCTATTATTCAAGATGTTTTAATTTTTTGTCACTCCTAATTTAATGTAAATTAGGCAAGGCTGAATCTAGAATTATTTTTTCTTTTGGGTGGGGGGACAATTTTTTTTAGAAAACACATCATGAATATGCTTCAGTGTGTTTTGAAACTTCTTTACTGCCTAGGCAAAAATTCAATAATGTATCATTAAGATCCGATCACCGGTTGCTAAGTTAAAAGTACTTCATCTTTTCTAATTTTCCGATTTAACTCGCACTCATTCTTCGAAATCGGTTTTCAACATATCAAAGTTTAAAAATGAAAATATAAATCCAAATAAATACTAGTTGCTTAAGATAGTAATCGGATTGGTATATAGTCTAGGTCAGAAAGCCAGATATATCAATTTTTCAGGTAAGGCGTAGTTGAAAGTTTAACCAAACTAGCTAAAAATCTTAAACTCTAACCTCCCAATTTCACCGCTATATGTCTAAGCTACGGTTTTTTTTCCTTTTTTTTGTTAATAATATTATTTACATTCTTGTCAAAGAGACAATATTTTTGTTTAAATAATATCTATTGACTACAGATTGAAGGCAAACACTACACACACGGATCGAAAATAGAATTAGAAAAAGGTGAACTGACCTTGCCATTTGCCTAAACCTCTTCAAGTAATAGATTTCTCTCTTTTCTAACGTTCATATGATATGTTTTCCAAAATTATATATCTTCCATGGCTGATCCTGGAACACAGGATGATTGTGATTTGGACAATAGGGATGCAATTAAAAGCTACTTTTAGATGTTTGCAGGTATGTTTTAAAAGAAAAAAGCAAACTAAAATTATGGACTCCCAAAGTGAACGGTATCACCATTCTAGGGGGTACTTTAGAGCTTCCTGGGGAAGAAGGAAAGAGGGCAAGGCCTGGTCAGATATTAGGCCTTGAAAGAAGAAAAATTATGTAATTTTATTTACTTATGTGATAAATTTTAGAAAGCTTGGGTTTCTATGAGACCAATTGGTGAAGTGAAGGAAGGTGGTTGATCTAAGAATACCCCGGTTCCCATAGTTTAATCGCTTTTTTTATGCATCCCGTGTAGAAATTGGAGTCCTATTCATCAGGAGAAAAAAAATATTTCATTTTGACGTTAAGAAAAATTTTTCGTTGAACCAAAAGTACAAATTAATTGAAATAAAATAACCTGCATCCGCTTCCCAGCTAATGGGCATATACCCCCCCCCCTTTTGTACCATTATGTAAGAAAATTTTATCGTACAAA
>NW_027063706.1:25000-31497 GCF_032884065.1 Artemia franciscana
CTCTTAATGTGAGACAAGTCTATATTTAATCATCTTATTGGTACATGCGCAGTTAGTGAATGCTCTATGTTTACTTAGTAATTCAATAATAAAACTTAAAACCAGTGAAAGTCGTGCAACCAATGCCAAATTTCCACCGTGCAGGTGTAGTATTTCAGCCCCCCCCCCCAATAAAAAAATATTAATAATCTATACCAACTTGCTTCATTTTAGCTTATACTAGAATCTAATTAACAAAAAAAGCACAGAAATTCTATTACGGATAAACCAAAACATGTTGACCATGCTGAAAAAACACATGCTTGCCAGGTGTGGAAAAAAAGTCACCATGCTCTTTGGGAAACAAGTTCTTTCTGCTGTTGTAATTGAAAATACCCTTTATAACAATTTTTTGCCGATTCGAGATATAAGGCTCAACCCCTTTTCATAGATTGTTGGCAACTGTAGTATTTTTTTTAGTAATGACCTTAGTGCAATCAGGCTGTCTAAACATAGGAATTGACTATTTCTTGTGAGGTGTTTCTTTACCTACCGTAACGGTGATACTAGTATATAGCTAGTAAGATTGGTGGATACTCAGAAGAATATCCATTGATATCCTGTTATATCTCTAGAAGCCGTATTATTAATCCTTTGGATGAGTATAAACAGCTTTCTATGAGCTCTGCAGAACACGGGCATTCATTTTTGGGAACAAGCTTTGTGTAAAATTTGAAGAGAAATCCCAGCTGGTGTAGAACAAAACAGTAATTGTAATAACAATATCACCCAGATCAGTCGGTAAAGATGACCAGCCAATAAGTAGAAATCCATTGCCCCCAGACATTCTGGCTAAGGCTACCTTTGGTTGGTGCCAGACCAAATCAACGAGGGAGTAATTACTCGTATTCTTTTGTCCCACCTTGTTATTTCTGTGCACTTCTAACATAGGGCAACTCTTCTACAGTTTCCAGTAATTTCGCAGGTTCAAATTATTTTTTTGAACCTAGCTATGATACCATTACTTGAACCCTCCTATGATAACTCCAGAAAATTTTTGATAAAATCTTCATACCTGTTTCTTTTTTTGTAATTTTCCGCTGCAGAAAATTCAAAAACTGATTACACAAGTATAGAAACCGTCATTTTTGGAGGGTTTCCTTACGAGAGAAATAAGGGAAGTATTAAAGGCCGACCACGTTGTCCCCACAAATTTTAGCAAAAGCCCGGTGGATACCACGGCTCTTGCTACCAACTCTCTCAACCCCCTTCTGCTTACTTTTCTCTCGTCACCTCTATCACAGCTTGATTTCCTATAAATATCGGATTTCCTAATTATATTCTTACTGCTTGATGGTTAAATGAATTGTCTAATTTCTTGCTAAAAACTAGTCATAAAATTCTCATACGCAACCTTAACATGTTGAGTTATTGTAAAATAAGTTCATAAAAAATTTCCAAACGCCTTTTGTTTAAAATCCAGAAAAAGATTATGTTTTCGTTCAGAATACAGAGTGGTTCACGGAACGAATGCCTTTTCAAGATTGTCATTACTCTAGTCAGTGTAATCAAAGTGGGAACAGCGGAATTTTTTCCACGAAAAAAAAACTACTCAGAAAATGTACAACTTAATCATTATTCAAAAATGTAACACAAATAAAAAAACGTAACAATAATCTGCAACTTTTAGGACCGTAACCTAAAATTTAAAACGTACCGAAAATGGTACGAATGTAAACTTCGCAGTAACCCTGATTAGACAATGTTACAAATAATTCATCACTTCAATCAATCTGCAGGAACTAATGGAGGCCATATAAATATCATACATTTATCTCCTTAAATCTTTTTTTTTGTAAGTATAACATTTATAATTTAGTTTTACGATGGAAACAGTGGAAGGCTTTATCGTTTTGAAGGTTTTCTAATATCAAACTTTGAAATTAAAAAAAAAACATTTACCCAAATTTTGAGGGGACAACACCCTTTGACAAATGGAAAAAATAGCATGTAGGTTTATATCAAAAGGCACTATCCAATATCCATATAGACAAATATTTATGCTATCTTGTTGGATTATTTGGTCAACCCTATAGCAGTATTAAAATTTGTCAACTAGTTGACTTAAAAACTGCCTTATAAACTATCCAATTATCTGACAATTAGGCTAATTTCTTCCCAGTAATATTTTCTTTCTAACTAGCTTGAAAAAACATTACTCTAGAAATACTTCTGTTAACCCTTGTTGGCAAGTAACTTCCCCAGATTTTTTTTTTTTAACCAACTAGCTGATGAAAAACTGGTAAAATAAATTGACTTGCTAACTATCTCAGAAATGGTTTAGGTTAGGAAAATAAAACCTTCAGGGATGAAGCTACATACTAAAGTATGTCCTGGGAAGGTATCTTGAAGCAACTACCTCCACTCCTTCTCCATCTAGAGGGCCCTGACCTTTGATGACCTTTAAAAAATTGTGTGTTATTAAAGTGAAACCTTGCATAATAGATCTGCTTAATTGATATACAAAAAAAAAATTGTTCTCAGGTCCATAACTTTGCTCAATTTTATTTTATAAGGTTTTAAAGATAGCCTATGTAAATAAACCTAAATAAAAAAAAAAAAAAAAAAAAAAAATATTGATATGGCTCAAAATTCTACTGAAATAACAGGAATTGCATTTTCAGAACTAAAGGCAGAGAAAAAGCAACTAGTAACTGAAAATTAAGGTAAAATGCTGTTTTGTCAAAATTTCAATAGCCTAGGTATAGACCTGTCATGTAGGTAAATTTCAGGACCCTCTAGAGAGATAAGGTGTAGAGGTGGGCAGTTTAAAATGCCATCCCAGGACATACTTTGGTCTGTATACCCATCCCTGAAAGTTTCATTTTTCTAACCTAAATCCTTTCCAAGTTAGCAAGAAGTCAATTAACTAGAATTTTACCAAAACTTTTCCCCAGAAAACATTTCTTTTTCCAACTAGCTAGAAAATGTGGTTGCCCCAAAAACAATTCCACTAACTTTATAGTTGGTAACTTTTCCCCAGAAAATGTTTCTTAATCAACTAGCTTTGGTAAAAATCTAAATAAAAGCTATAGGTAGCCTATACACTATTTTAATAGGCTAGATTAACAGTTTGTCTGAATTTTTGAAGACACTTGATAAGGCTGGATGGAGGTAGCCTAGATCTGAGTAGGTCTACACTGGGAAACCTTTTGACAAATGGAAAAAATAGCATATAGGCTTATATAAACTAGTTGACAAGCAATTTCTCCCCAAGAACACATTCTTTCCAACTAGCTAGAAACAAACATTGCACCAGTCATGTTATACTATCTTGTTGGCAAGTAATTTTTCCCCATAAAATATTAATTAACCTACTAGCTGATGAAACTTTTTCCCAGAAAACAATGATCAAGGCATAAACTTCTTTTGGGCATAGTTCTTTTTCTACATTGGTAAGTTTATGCTTGGTGGCACTAGGGTCAGACCAGCAGATAAGAATTCTTGACTTTTTTGCTGCTTTTAAGTTTAAAATATGAAGTATTGAAAGAAAGGCTATCCTTATCCACTTTTATTTGAAGTTCCTTTGGTCAGAAATTTCTCAATTTTTATATTACATTTTGTGCAACTTCATTTTCATGGTATAAAAACACTTTTATGTAAATACATATCAAAAACAGATCATGACAGGATTGCCTGCATTTTCTATGCTTCTTCTGAGAAAACTTATGCACTTAGCCTACTTCAACTTGAAGGAATTTTTATTAGGGTTTTTGACGTCACTAATCCTGCAATAATTACAAATGAAATTCTAGTCTGAACTGATAATGCTAGGTGGATGCAAAGTTAATGCTGGATCCTGAGCTTTCAGACACACACTGTTTCTGGGCTGTGCAGTATTTAGCCAGTTCTTGTCTTCTTCAGGCATAACACAAACTATCTTAACTTGTTACAATTCTTAGTCCAACTCAAATCCTAACTAAACCTCAAGTAATTTGTAATTTCTGTATTAATATTTCAGTTAACAACTAATTTCTCCCTAGCAACACTTCCTTTCCAACTAGCTAGAAGCAAGAATTGTCTCAGAAACACTTCTACAAACCATCTAGTTGTCAAGTAACTTCCCCATAAAATTTTTTTATTAACCAACTAGCTGATGATAAACTTGGCCTCAGAAATATTTCCTTTTCCAACTAGCTGGAAAAAGTGGTTGCCCTGGGAACAATTCTGTTAACCATCTATTTAACAAACAACATTGCCCCAGAAAGTGCCATTAACCATCTAGTTGGGAATTAACTTTTCACCAGGAAAATTTTCATTAACCAACTACCTGATGACAGGAATACTGGACTTTTTGCTGCTTTTGTAAAACATAAAGTTTGAAAGTAAGGCTATCCTTACACACTACTATTGGAAGCTTTGGTCAGAAATTTTTCATTTTGTGTATTAAATTTTGCACATTTTCATTTGCTTGGTATGAAAATGCTTCATTTATTTAAAGACAAACCCAAAATGCATTATCACAGGATTGCCTGCAGTTTCTAGGGTTCTTACACTAACCCTGCCATAATTACACACGAAATTCTAGTCCAATTGTTAATGCTATGAAGGATGCTTGGTGGATGTGACACACTCTGCATCTGGGCTGAATAGTAGTCAGTCAGTTCTCCTCTTATTCAAGCAAAATGCAACCTAGCTTAACTTGCAGCAATTCTTAGTCCAACTTAAATCCTAACTAAACCTCAAGTAATATCTGTATTCTTTTGTAAGTTAACTAGTAATTTTTCCCAGAAACACTTTCTTTCCAAGTAGCTAGAAACCAACTAGCCAATAAAAAATTTTGCCCCAGAAAACATTTCTGTAAGATTTAGATTATGCTAATCATACTTGCCAATGCTCTTTTCCTCACAAATGTGCACTGACAAGGAGGAAAGTTGACAGGCCTCAACTTGCAACTTAGCCAGTCTCAAATTGGCTCCACCTCTGCTTTATCTTTATGGGTTCCTCCAGTAAACCCCATCTGGACCTGTTGATTCTTTTGTAAGAAATTTATTTTCCCCTCAAAATCCATCATATTTGATTTGTTACTTTGAGGCTTGGTATATTAAAACACAAGTTACATGATGTCTCTTGAACCTTTTGTATCAGGGATTTGAACTGTTGAGATTAGTTTAAAAACAACAACATTAACTGTATTTGGCACAGCCCAAATATATTTATTAGTCAACAACAAATCAATAATATAATGTTGGATAAAACTTCAATTGTTAACAGAACATGAAAAAAGTATAAAAAAACAATCCACACAAAAATAGATATGTAACTTCTGCTGTAGTGTTGAGTTTTGCAATAGATTGGGGTCAGTTTTGGAACCTTCTTGGCCACTTGTCATGGGTGATGGGAACTTGAATAAACAAAAGGACGAGGAAGAAATGATCAATTGATAGGATGTTGGAGGAGGAGGAGCTGTTTATGGCATAGCTTTTTACAACAGGAAGAGAGGGTTTGAGATTAAACTCTTTGCAATAAAATGAGTATGATAGGGGGAAGCCATCCTGGGCTTTCTTTTAGTTTAGTCACTTTGCAGACCTGTTTCTCACTGTCCTTGATTACAAAGCTCTCAGTCACATTGTTCCTCTTTTGGGAACCATGTGTTGTTTGTTTCTTTTCTTTGTCAGTGTTTTTTGGCATGAATTTGGTTAGGAGTGTTACCTTCATCAACTTTAGGTTATTAGAAATGAGGATAAAGATATAACTTGTATATTCATAAAAGATCTAATATACATTAAATACTATTTCCTTTGGGGGGTGTAACAAGAAAAACAGAACAAAGAGATAGAAATGCATTTAAGAAATTTAAATTGAGGGTTTTAAGTAAAGGCAATAAAGTATAAACTAATCAGTTTCTTTTAAAAAATATTGTTTTAATAGACAGTGTCAACTCTGACAAAATTAAAAAATTTAGTAATCAAAATTTTACTTTTTATAACAACATAGTATATCTCTCTACTTTTTAAAGTTCTATATATTTCGCTTAAGTTAAGAATTCACAGTTGTATAAGAAGAGTGTATTTCTGTATTTCCACAACCGCCATATCTATTTATTACACGGTTGATGTCTACCTCAATATTTTGGTGAATGTTTATAATAGCTAGTCCTGTCAGTTAGTATTTTCTCCTCTATTCATCCTAAAATATTCGAATAAAGGCCAAAATCGTCAGAAAAATACTAACTCTAATAAAGATGCATGTAGGTATGTGGTATTCTTAAACTGGTATTCTTCTGGACGGGTGAGATTACAACAGTAAACATTGGAATGGAAAATTCATGACTGGGGGGTTTGGAGCTGTTGACTCATCTGTTGGTACAGAAAGATTGGGGCTGTCAACCTTTCTCTTTTTGTTATTCTTTTTCTTGAATTTTTGAACTACTTGGAAGTCATCACATGCCAAATGGTTCTCATCATCTGGTAATTGACAGTTTGGTTCACTCCACTGAGGAGAACCCACAGAAATCA
>NW_027063707.1:0-31539 GCF_032884065.1 Artemia franciscana
TTTTTTCCACAGACAAAGCTAGTACCCTCGGAAACTAAAACTTTTGAAATAGGAAAAGAGCCTTCAATCACATTCTTTACCATTTGCGGTGATAAAATAGTCTAATATCTTCATTTTTTCAACATACGTAGCTATTATCCTCGAAAACTAAAACTTTTGACATAGGAAAAGAGCCTTTAATTACATTCTTTACCATTTGCAATCATAAAATAGTCTAATATCTTCATTTTTTCAACATACGTAGCTATTACCCTCGAAAACTTAAACTTTTGAAATAAGAAAAGAGCCTTTAATCACATTCTTTACCATTTGCAATCATAAAATATTCTAATATCTTCATTTTTTCAACATATGTAGCTATTACCCTCGAAAACTAAAACTTTTGAAATAGGAAAAGAGCCTTTAATCACATTCTTTACCATGTGCAATCTTAAAATTGTCTAATATCTTCATTTTTTTCCACAGACAAAGCTATTACCCTCGAAAACTAAAACTTTTGAAATAGAAAAAGAGCCTTTAATCACATTCTTTACCATTTGCAATCATAAAATAGTCTAATATCTTCATTTTTTCAACAAACGTAGCTATTACCCTCGGAAACAAAAACTTTTGAAATAGGAAAAGAGCCTTTAATCACAATCTTTACCATGTGCAATCATAAAATAGTCTAATATCTTTATTTTTTCAACATACGTAGCTATTACCTTCAAAAACTAAAACTTTTGAAATAGAAAAAGAGCCTTTAATCACATTCTTTACCATTTGCAATCATAAAATAGTCTAATATCTTCATTTTTTCAACAAACGTAGCTATTACCCTCGGAAACAAAAACTTTTGAAATAGGAAAAGAGCCTTTAATCACAATCTTTACCATGTGCAATCATAAAATAGTCTAATATCTTTATTTTTTCAACATACGTAGCTATTACCTTCGAAAACTAAAACTTTTGAAATAGGAAAAGAGCCTTTAATCACATTCTTTACCATGTGCAATCATAAAATTTTCTAATATCTTCATTTTTTCCACAGACAAAGCTATTACCCTCGAAAACTAAAACTTTTGAAATAGGAAAAGAGCCCTTAATCACATTCTTTACCATTTGCAATCATAAAATAGTCTAATATCTTCATTTTTTCAACATACGTAGCTATTACCCTCGAAAACTAAAACTTTTGAAATAGGAAAAGAGCTTTAATCACATTCTTTACCATGTGCAATCATACAATAGTCTAATATCTTCATTTTTTTCAACATACGTAGCTATTACCCTCGAAAACTAAAACTTTTGAAATAGTAAAAGAGCCTTTAATCACATTCTTTACCATGTGCAATCATAAAATTGTCTAATATCTTCATTTTTTCAACATACGTAGCTATTACCCTCGAAAACTAAAACTTTTGAAATAGTAAAAGAGCCTTTAATCACATTCTTTACCATGTGCAATCATAAAATTGTCTAATATCTTCATTTTTACAACATACGTAGCTATTACCCTCGAAAACTAAAACTTTTGAAATAGGAAAAGAGCCTTTAATCACATTCTTTATCATTTGCAATCATAAAATAGTCTAATATCTTCATTTTTTCAACATACGTAGCTATTACCCTCGAAAACTAAAACTTTTGAAATAGGAAAAGAGCCTTTAATCACATTCTTTACCATGTGCAATCATAAAATAGTCTAATATCTTCATTTTTTCAACATACGTAGCTATTACCCTCGAAAACTAAAACTTTTGAAATAGGAAAAGAGCCTTTAATCACATTCTTTACCATGTGCAATCATAAAATTGTCTAATATCTTCATTTTTTCCACAGACATAGCTATTACCCTCGAAAACTAAAACTTTTGAAATAGGAAAAGAGCCTTTAATCACATTCTTTACCATTTGCAATCATAAAATAGTCTAATATCTTCATTTTTTCAACATAAGTAGCTATTACCCTCGAAAACTAAAACTTTTGAAAGAGGAAAAGATCCTTTAATCACATTCTTCACCATTTGCATTCATAAAATAGTCTAATATCTTCATTTTTTCAACATACGTAGCTATTACCCTCGAAAACTAAAATTTTTGAAATAGGAAAAGAGCCTTTAATCACATTCTTTACCATGTGCTATCATAAAATTGGCTAATATCTTCATTTTTTCAACATACGTAGCTATTACCCTCGAAAACTAAAACTTTTGAAATAGGAAAAGAGCCTTTAATCACATTCTTTACCATGTGCAATCATAAAATTGTCTAATGTCTTCATTTTTTTCCACAGACCTAAATATTACCCTCGAAAACTAAAACTTTTGAAATAGGAAAAGAGCCTTTAATCACATTCTTTACCATGTGCAATCATAAAATAGTCTAATATCTTCATTTTTTAACATACGTAGCTATTACCCTCGAAAACTAAAACTTTTGAAATAGTAAAAGAGCCTTTAATCACATTCTTTACCATGTGCAATCATAAAATTGTCTAATATCTTCATTTTCACAACATACGTAGCTATTACCCTCGAAAACTAAAACTTTTGAAATAGGAAAAGAGCCTTTAATCACATTCTTTACCATTTGCAATCATAAAATAGTCTAATATCTTCATTTTTTCAACATACGTAGCTATTACCCTCGAAAACTAAAACTTTTGAAATAGGAAAAGAGCCTTTAATCACATTCTTAACCATGTGCAATCATAAAATAGTCTAATATCTTCATTTTTGTAACATACGTAGCTATTACCCTCGAAAACAAAATCTTTTGAAATAGGAAAAGAGCCTTTAATTCACATTCTTTACCATGTGCAATCATAAAATTGTCTAATATCTTCATTTTTTTCCACAGACAAAGCTATTACCCTCGAAAAATAAAACTTTTGAAATAGAAAAAGAGCCTTTAATCACATTCTTTACCATTTGCAATCATAAAATAGTCTAATATCTTCATTTTTTCAACATACGTAGCTATTACCCTCGAAAACTAAAACTTTTGAAATAGGAAAAGAGCCTTTAATCACATTCTTTACCATGTGCAATCATAAAATTGTCTAATATCTTCATTTTTTCAGCATACGTAGCTATTACCCTCTTAAACTAAAACTTTTGAAATAGGAAAAGAGCCTTTAATCACATTCTTTACCATGTGCAATCATAAAATTGTCTAATATCTTCATTTTTTCCACAGACATAGCTATTACCCTCGAAAACTAAAACTTTTGAGATAGGAAAAGAGCCTTTAATCACATTCTTCACCATTTGCAATCATAAAATAGTCTAATATCTTCATTTTTTCAACATAAGTAGCTATTACCCTCGAAAACTAAAACTTTTGAAATAGGAAAAGAGCCTTTAATCACATTCTTTACCATTTGCATTCATAAAATAGTCTAATATCTTCATTTTTTCAACATACGTAGCTATTACCCCTCGAAAACTAAAATTTTTGAAATAGGAAAAGAGCCTTTAATCACATTCTTTACCATGTGCTATCATAAAATTGGCTAATATCTTCATTTTTTCCACAGACATAGCTATTACCCTCGAAAACTAAAACTTTTGAGATAGGAAAAGAGCCTTTAATCACATTCTTCACCATTTGCAATCATAAAATAGTCTAATATCTTCATTTTTTCAACATAAGTAGCTATTACCCTCGAAAACTAAAACTTTTGAAATAGGAAAAGATCCTTTAATCACATTCTTTACCATTTGCATTCATAAAATAGTCCTTATATCTTCATTTTTTAAACATACGTAGCTATTACCCTCGAAAACTAAAACTTTTGACATAGGAAAAGAGCCTTTAATCACATTCTTTACCATTTACAATCATAAAATAGTCTAATATCTTCATTTTTTCAACATACGTAGCTATTACCCTCGAAAACTAAAACTTTTGACATAGGAAAAGAGCCTTTAATCACATTCTTTACCATTTGCAATCATAAAATAGTCTAATATCTTCATTTTTTCAACATACGTAACTATTAACCTCGAAAAGTAAAACTTTTGAAATAGGAAAAAAGCCTTTAAACCACATTCTTTACCATTTGCAGTCATAAAATAGTCTAATATCTTCATTTTTTCAACATACGTAGCTATTACCCTCGACAACTAAAACTTTTGAAATAGAAAAAGAGCCTTTAATCACATTCTTTACCATTTTCAATCATAAAATAGTCTAATATCTTCATTTTTTCAACATACGTAGCTATTACCCCTCGAAAACTAAAACTTTTGAAATAGGAAAAGAGCCTTTAATCACATTCTTTACCATTTGCAATCATAAAATAGTCTAATATCTTCATTTTTTCAACATACGTACCTATTACCCTCGAAAACTAAAACTTTTGACATAGGAAAAGAGCCTTTAATCACATTCTTTACCATGTGCAATCATAAAATAGACTAATATGTTCATTTTTTCAACAGACATACCTATTACCCTCGAAAACTAAAACTTTTGAAATAAGAAAAACAGCCTTTAATCACATTCTTTACCATTTTGAATCATAAAATAGTATAATATCTTCATTTTTTCAACATACGTAGCTATTACCCTCGAAAACTAAAACTTTTGAAATAGAAAAAGAGCCTTTAATCACATTCTTTACCATGTGCAATCATAAAATAGTCTAATATCTTCATTTTTTCAACATACGTAGCTATTACCCTCGAAAACTAAAACTTTTGAAATAGGAAAAGAGCCTTTAATCACATTCTTTACCATGTGCAATCAT
Source organism: Artemia franciscana (assembly GCF_032884065.1). NCBI lineage: Eukaryota > Metazoa > Arthropoda > Branchiopoda > Anostraca > Artemiidae > Artemia > Artemia franciscana. The sequence goes on from NW_027063707.1 coordinate 4,735, forward strand.
AAAATTGTCTAATATCTTCATTTTTTCAACATACGTAGCTATTACCCTCGAAAACTAAAACTTTTGAAATAGGAAAAGAGCCTTTAATCACATTCTTTACCATTGGCAATCATAAAATAGTCGAATATCTTCATTTTTTCAACATACGTAGCTATTACCCTTGAAAACTCAAACTTTTGAAATAGGAAAAGAGCCTTTAATCACATTCTTTACAATGTGCAATCATAAAATAGTCTAATATCTTCATTTTTTCAACATACGTAGCTATTACCCTCGAAAACTAAAACTTTTGAAATAGGAAAAGAGCCTTTAATCACATTCTCTACCATGAGCAATCATAAAATAGTCTAATATCTTCATTTTTTCCACAGACATAGCTATTACCCTTGAAAACTAAAACTTTTGAAATAGGAAAAGAGCCTTTAATCACATTCTTTGCCATTTGCGATCATAAAATAGTATAATATCTTCATTTTTGACATACGTAGCTATTACCCTCAAAAACTAAAACTTTTGAAATAAGAAAAGAGCCTTTAATCACATTCTTTACCATTTGCATTCATAAAATAGTCTAATATCTTCATTTTTTCAACATACGTAGTTATTACCCTCGAAAACTAAAACTTTTGAAATAGGAAAAGAGCCTTTAATCACATTCTTTACCATGTGCAATCATAAAATTGTCTAATATCTTCATTTTTTCAACATACGTAGCTATTACCCTCGAAAACTAAAACTTTTGAAATAGGAAAAGAGCCTTTAATCACATTCTTTACCATGTGCAATCATAAAATAGTCTAATATCTTCATTTTTTCAACATACGTAGCTATTACCCTCGAAAACTAAAACTTTTGAAACAGGAAAAGAGCCTTTAATCACATTCTTTACCATGTGCAATCATAAAATAGTCTAATATGTTCATTTTTTCAACAGACATACCTATTACCCTCGAAAACTAAAACTTTTGAAATAAGAAAAACAGCCTTTAATCACATTCTTTACCATTTGCAATCATAAAATAGTCTAATATCTTCATTTTTTCAACATACGTAGCTATTACCCTCGAAAACTAAAACTTTTGACATAGGAAAAGAGCCTTTAATCACATTCTTTACCATGTGCAATCATAAAATTGTCAGATATGTTCATTTTTTCAACAGACATAGCTATTACCCTCGAAAACTAAAACTTTTGAAATAAGAAAAACAGCCTTTAATCACATTCTTTACCATTTGCAATCATAAAATAGTCTAATATCTTCATTTTTTCAACATACGTAGCTATTACCCTCGAAAACTAAAACTTTTGAAATAGGAAAAGAGCCTTTAATCACATTCTTTACCATGTGCAATCATAAAATAGTCTAATATCTTCATTTTTTCAACATACGTAGCTATTACCCTCGAAAACTAAAACTTTTGAAATAGGAAAAGACCCTTTAATCACATTCTTTACCATGTGCAATCATAAAATAGTCTAATATCTTCATTTTTTCAACATACGTAGCTATTACCCTCGAAAACTAAAACTTTTGAAATTGGAAAAGAGCCTTTAATCACATTTTTTACCATGTGCAATCATAAAATTGTCTAATATCTTCATTTTTTCCACAGAAAAAGCTATTACCCTTGAAAACTAAAACTTTTGAAATAGGAAAAGAGCCTTTAATCACATTCTTTACCATTTGCAGTCATAAAATAGTCTAATATCTTCATTTTTTCAAAATACGTAGCTATTACCCTCGAAAACTAAAACTTTTGAAATAGGAAAAGAACCTTTAATCACATTCTTTACCATTTGCAATCATAAAATAGTCTAATATCTTAATTTTTTCAACATACGTAGCTATTACCCTCGAAAACTAAAACTTTTGAAATAGGAAAAGAGCCTTTAATCACATTCTTTACCATGTGCAATCATAAAATTGTCTAATATCTTCATTTTTTCCACAGACAAAGCTATTACCCTCGAAAACTAAAACTTTTGAAATAGGAAAAGAGCCATTAATCACATTCTTTACCATTTGCAATCATAAAATAGTCTAATATCTTCATTTTTTCAACATACATAGCTATTACCCTCGAAAACTAAAATTTTGACATAGGAAAAGAGCCTTTAATCACATTCTTTACCATGTGCAATCATAAAATTGTCTAATATCTTCATTTTTTCCACAGACAAAGCTATTACCCTCGAAAACTAAAACTTTTGAAATAGGAAAAGAGCCTTTAATCACATTCTTCACTATTTGCAATCATAAAATAGTCTAATAACTTCATTTTTTCAAAATACGTAGCTATTACCCTCGAAAACTAAAACTTTTGAAATAGGAAAAGAGCCTTTAATCACATTCTTTACTATGTGCAATCATAAAATAGTCTAATATCTTCATTTTTTCAACATACGTAGCTATTACCCTCGAAAACTAAAACTTTTGAAAAAGGAAAAGAGTCTTTAATCACATTCTTTACCATGTGCAATCATAAAATAGTCTAATATCTTCATTTTTTCCACATACATAGCTATTACCCTCGAAAACTAAAACTTTTGAAATAGGAAAAGAGCCTTGAATCACATTCTTTACCATTTGCAATCATAAAATAGTCTAATATCTTAATTTTTTTAACATACGTAGCTATTACCCTCGAAAACTAAAACTTTTGAAATAGGAAAAGAGCCTTTAATCACATTCTTTACCATGTGCAATCATAAAATTGTCTAATATCTTCATTTTTTCCACAGACAAAGCTATTACCCTCGAAAACTAAAACATTTGAAATAGGAAAAGAGCCTTTAATCACATTCTTTACCATTTGCAATCATAAAATAGCCTAATATCTTCATTTTTTCAACATACGTAGCTATTACCCTCGAAAACTATAACTTTTGACATAGGAAAAGAGCCTTTAATCACATTCTTTACCATTTGCAATCATAAAATAGTCTAATATCTTCATTTTTTTAACATACGTAGCTATTACCCTCGAAAACTAAGACTTTTGACATAAGAAAAGAGCCTTTAATCACATTCTTTACCATGTGCAATCATAAAATAGTCTAATATCTTCATTTTTTCAACATACGTAGCTATTACCCTCGAAAACTAAAACTTTTGAAATAGGAAAAGAGCCTTTAATCACATTCTTTACCATTTGCAATCATAAAATTGTCTAATATCTTCATTTTTTCAACATACATAGCTATTACCCTCGAAAACTAAAATTTTGACATAGGAAAAGAGCCTTTAATCACATTCTTTACCATGTGCAATCATAAAATTGTCTAATATCTTCATTTTTTCCACAGACAAAGCTATTACCCTCGAAAACTAAAACTTTTGAAATAGGAAAAGAGCCTTTAATCACATTCTTTACTATGTGCAATCATAAAATAGTCTAATATCTTCATTTTTTCAACATACGTAGCTATTACCCTCGAAAACTAAAACTTTTGAAAAAGGAAAAGAGCCTTTAATCACATTCTTTACCATGTCCAATCATAAAATAGTCTAATATCTTCATTTTTTCCATATACATAGCTATTACCCTCGAAAACTAAAACTTTTGAAATAGGAAAAGAGCCTTTAATCACATTCTTTACCATTTGCAATCATAAAATAGTCTAATATCTTCATTTTTTCAACATACGTAGCTATTACCCTCGAAAACTAAAACTTTTGAAATAGGAAAAGAGCCTTTAATCACATTCTTTACCATTTGCATTCATAAAATAGTCTAATATCTTAATTTTTTCAACATATGTAGCTATTACCCTCAAAAACTAAAACTTTTGAAATAGGAAAAGAGCCTTTAATCACATTCTTTACCATGTGTAATCATAAAGTTGTCTAATATCTTCTTTTTTTCAACATACTTAGCTATTACCCTCGAAAACTAAAACTTTTGACATAGGAAAAGAGCCTTTAATCACATTCTTTACCATGTGCAATCATAAAATTGTCTAATATCTTAATTTTTTCAAAATACGTAACTATTACCCTCGAAAACTAAAACTTTTGAAATAGGAAAAGAGCCTTTAATCACATTCTTTACCATTTGCAATGGTAAAATATTCTAATATCTTCATTTTTTCAACATACGTAGCTATTATTCTCGAAAACTAAAACTTTTGACATAGGAAAAGAGCCTTTAATTACATTCTTTACCATTTGTAATCATAAAACAGTCTAATATCTTCGTTTTTTCAACATACGTAGCTATTACCCTCGAAAACTAAAACTTTTGAAATAGGAAAAGAGCCTTTAATCACATTCTTTACCATTTGCAATCATAAAATTGTCTAATATCTTCATTTTTTCAACATACGTAGCTATTACCCTCGAAAACTAAAACTTTTGAAATAGGAAAAGAGCCTTAAATCACATTCTTTACCATGTGCAATCATAAAATAGTCTAATATCTTCATTTTTTCAACATACTTAGCTATTACCCTCGAAAACTAAAACTTTTGAAATAGGAAAAGAGCCTTTAATCACATTCTTTGCCATTTGCAATCATAAAATAGTCTAATATCTTCATTTTCAGTCAAAAAGTTTCAGTCATTTTCATTCAGTCAAAAACTAAAACTTTTTGACTAAAACTTTACCATTTGCAATCATAAAATAGTCTAATATCTTCATTTTTTCAACATACGTAGCTATTACCCCCGAAAACTAAAACTTTTGAAATAGGAAAAGAGCCTTTAATCACATTCTTTACCATTTGCAATGATAAAATAGTCTAATATCTTCATTTTTTCAACATACGTAGCTATTACCCTCAAAAACTAAAACTTTTGAAATAGGTAAAGAGCCTTTAATCACATTCTTTACCATTTGCAATCATAAAATAGTCTAATATCTTCATTTTTTCAACATACGTAGCTATTACCCTCGAAAACTAAAACTTTTGACATAGGAAAAGAGCCTTTAATCACATTCTTTACCATTTGCAATCATAAAATAGTCTAATATCTTCATTTCTTCAACATACGTAGCTATTACCCTCGAAAACTAAAACTTTTGAAATAGGAAAAGAGCCTTTAATCACATGCTTTACCATGTGCAATCATAAAATTGTCTAACATCTTCATTTTTTCAACATACCTAGCTATTACCCTCGAAAACTAAAACTTTTGAAATAGGAAAAGAGCCTTAAATCACATTCTTTACCATGTGCAATCATAAAATAGTCTAATATCTTCATTTTTTCAACATACGTAGCTATTACCCTCGAAAACTAAAACTTTTGAAATAGGAAAAGAGCCTTTAATCACATTCTTTACCATTTGCAATCATAAAATAGTCTAATATCTTCATTTTTTCAACATACGTAGCTATTACCCTCGAAAACTAAAACTTTTGACATAGGAAAAGAGCCTTTAATCACATTCTTTACCATGTGCAATCATAAAATTGTCCAATATCTTCATTTTTTCCACAGAAAAAGCTATTACTCTCGAAAACTAAAACTTTTGAAATAGGAAAAGAGCCTTTAATCACATTCTTTACCATTTGCAATCATAAAATAGTCTAATATCTTCATTTTTTCAACATACGTAGCTATTACCCTCGAAAACTAAAACTTTTGACATAGGAAAAGAGCCTTTAATCACAATCTTTACCATGTGCAATTATAAAATAGTCTAATTTCTTCATTTTTTCAACATACATAGCTATTACCCTCGAAAACTAAAACTTTTGAAATAGGAAAAGAGCCTTTAATCACATTCTTTACCATGTGCAATCATAAAATTGTCTAATATCTTCATTTTTTCAACATACGTAGCTATTACCCTCGAAAACTAAAACTTTTGATATAGGAAAAGAGCCTTTAATCACATTCTTTACCATTTGCATTCATAAAATAGTCTAATATCTTAATTTTTTCAACATATGTAGCTATTACCCTCAAAAACTAAAACTTTTGAAATAGGAAAAGAGCCTTTAATCACATTCTTTACCATGTGTAATCATAAAGTTGTCTAATATCTTCTTTTTTTCAACATACTTAGCTATTACCCTCGAAAACTAAAACTTTTGACATAGGAAAAGAGCCTTTAATCACATTCTTTACCATGTGCAATCATAAAATTGTCTAATATCTTAATTTTTTCAAAATACGTAACTATTACCCTCGAAAACTAAAACTTTTGAAATAGGAAAAGAGCCTTTAATCACATTCTTTACCATTTGCAATGGTAAAATATTCTAATATCTTCATTTTTTCAACATACGTAGCTATTATTCTCGAAAACTAAAACTTTTGACATAGGAAAAGAGCCTTTAATTACATTCTTTACCATTTGCAATCATAAAACAGTCTAATATCTTCGTTTTTTCAACATACGTAGCTATTACCCTCGAAAACTAAAACTTTTGAAATAGGAAAAGAGCCTTTAATCACATTCTTTACCATTTGCAATCATAAAATTGTCTAATATCTTCATTTTTTCAACATACGTAGCTATTACCCTCGAAAACTAAAACTTTTGAAATAGGAAAAGAGCCTTAAATCACATTCTTTACCATGTGCAATCATAAAATAGTCTAATATCTTCATTTTTTCAACATACTTAGCTATTACCCTCGAAAACTAAAACTTTTGAAATAGGAAAAGAGCCTTTAATCACATTCTTTGCCATTTGCAATCATAAAATAGTCTAATATCTTCATTTTCAGTCAAAAAGTTTCAGTCATTTTCATTCAGTCAAAAACTAAAACTTTTTGACTAAAACTTTACCATTTGCAATCATAAAATAGTCTAATATCTTCATTTTTTCAACATACGTAGCTATTACCCCCGAAAACTAAAACTTTTGAAATAGGAAAAGAGCCTTTAATCACATTCTTTACCATTTGCAATGATAAAATAGTCTAATATCTTCATTTTTTCAACATACGTAGCTATTACCCTCAAAAACTAAAACTTTTGAAATAGGTAAAGAGCCTTTAATCACATTCTTTACCATTTGCAATCATAAAATAGTCTAATATCTTCATTTTTTCAACATACGTAGCTATTACCCTCGAAAACTAAAACTTTTGACATAGGAAAAGAGCCTTTAATCACATTCTTTACCATTTGCAATCATAAAATAGTCTAATATCTTCATTTCTTCAACATACGTAGCTATTACCCTCGAAAACTAAAACTTTTGAAATAGGAAAAGAGCCTTTAATCACATGCTTTACCATGTGCAATCATAAAATTGTCTAACATCTTCATTTTTTCAACATACCTAGCTATTACCCTCGAAAACTAAAACTTTTGAAATAGGAAAAGAGCCTTAAATCACATTCTTTACCATGTGCAATCATAAAATAGTCTAATATCTTCATTTTTTCAACATACGTAGCTATTACCCTCGAAAACTAAAACTTTTGAAATAGGAAAAGAGCCTTTAATCACATTCTTTACCATTTGCAATCATAAAATAGTCTAATATCTTCATTTTTTCAACATACGTAGCTATTACCCTCGAAAACTAAAACTTTTGACATAGGAAAAGAGCCTTTAATCACATTCTTTACCATGTGCAATCATAAAATTGTCCAATATCTTCATTTTTTCCACAGAAAAAGCTATTACCCTCGAAAACTAAAACTTTTGAAATAGGAAAAGAGCCTTTAATCACATTCTTTACCATTTGCAATCATAAAATAGTCTAATATCTTCATTTTTTCAACATACGTAGCTATTACCCTCGAAAACTAAAACTTTTGACATAGGAAAAGAGCCTTTAATCACATTCTTTACCATGTGCAATTATAAAATAGTCTAATTTCTTCATTTTTTCAACATACATAGCTATTACCCTCGAAAACTAAAACTTTTGAAATAGGAAAAGAGCCTTTAATCACATTCTTTACCATGTGCAATCATAAAATTGTCTAATATCTTCATTTTTTCAACATACGTAGCTATTACCCTCGAAAACTAAAACTTTTGATATAGGAAAAGAGCCTTTAATCACATTCTTTACCATTTGCAATCATCAAATAGTCTGATATCTTCATTTTTTCAACATACGTAGCTATTACCCTCGAAAACTAAAACTTTTGAAATAGGAAAAGAGCCTTTAATCACATTCTTTACCATGTGCAATCATAAAATAGTCTAATATCTTCATTTTCTCCACAGACCTAGCTATTACCCTCGAAAACTAAAACTTTTGAAATAGGAAAAGAGCCTTTAATCACATTCTTTACCATGTGCAATCATAAAATTGTCTAATATCTTCATTTTTTCAACATACGTAGCTATTACCCTCGAAAACTAATACTTTTGAAATAGGAAAAGAGCCTTTAATCACATTCTTTACTAAGTGCAATCATAAAATAGTCTAATATCTTCATTTTTTCAACATACGTAGCTACTACCCTCGAAAACTAAAACTTTTGAAATAGGAAAAGAGCCTTTAATCACATTCTTTACCATGTGCAATCATAAAATAGTCTAATATCTTCATTTTTTCCACAGACATAGCTATTACCCTCGAAAACTAAAACTTTTGAAATAGGAAAAGAGCCTTTAATCACATTCTTTACTATGTGCAATCATAAAATAGTCTAATATCTTCATTTTTTCAACATACGTAGCTATTACCCTCGAAAACTAAAACTTTTGAAAAAGGAAAAGAGCCTTTAATCACATTCTTTACCATGTGCAATCATAAAATAGTCTAATATCTTCATTTTTTCCACAGACATAGCTATTACCCTCGAAAACTAAAACTTTTGAAATAGGAAAAGAGCCTTTAATCACATTCTTTACCATGTGCAATCATAAAATAGTCTAATATCTTCATTTTTTCAACATACGTAGCTATTACCCTCGAAAACTAAAACTTTTGAAAAAGGAAAAGAGCCTTTAATCACATTCTTTACCATGTGCAATCATAAAATAGTCTAATATCTTCATTTTTTCAACATACGTAGCTATTACCCTCGAAAACTAAAACTTTTGAAATAGGAAAAGAGCCTTTAATCACATTCTTTACCATGTGCAATCATAAAATAGTCTAATATCTTCATTTTTTCAACATACGTAGCTATTACCCTCGAAAACTAAAACTTTTGAAATAGGAAAAGAGCCTTTAATCACATTCTTTACCATTGCAATCATAAAATTGTCTAATATCTTCATTTTTTCAACATACGTAGCTATTACCCTCGAAAACTAAAACTTTTGAAATAGGAAAAGAGCCTTTAATCACATTCTTTACCATTTGCAATCATAAAATAGTCTAATATCTTCATTTTTTCAACATACGTAGCTATTACCCTCGAAAACTAAAACTTTTGAAATAGGAAAAGAGCCTTTAATCACATTCTTTACCATGTGCAATCATAAAATAGTCTAATATCTTCATTTTTTCAACATACGTAGCTATTACCCTCGAAAACTAAAACTTTTGAAATAGGAAAAGAGCCTTTAATCACATTCTTTACCATGTGCAATCATAAAATAGTCTAATATCTTCATTTTTTCAACATACGTAGCTATTACCCTCGAAAACTAAAACTTTTGAAATAGGAAAAGAGCCTTTAATCACATTCTTTACCATTTGCAATCATAAAATAGTCTAATATCTTCATTTTTTCAACATACGTAGCTATTACCCTCGAAAACTAAAACTTTTGAAATAGGAAAAGAGCCTTTAATCACATTCTTTACCATGTGCAATCATAAAATAGTCTAATATCTTCATTTTTTCAACATACGTAGCTATTACCCTCGAAAACTAAAACTTTTGAAATAGGAAAAGAGCCTTTAATCACATTCTTTACCATGTGCAATCATAAAATAGTCTAATATCTTCATTTTTTCAACATACGTAGCTATTACCCTCGAAAACTAAAACTTTTGAAATAGGAAAAGAGCCTTTAATCACATTCTTTACCATTTGCAATCATAAAATAGTCTAATATCTTCATTTTTTCAACATACGTAGCTATTACCCTCGAAAACTAAAACTTTTGAAATAGGAAAAGAGCCTTTAATCACATTCTTTACCATGTGCAATCATAAAATAGTCTAATATCTTCATTTTTTCAACATACGTAGCTATTACCCTCGAAAACTAAAACTTTTGAAATAGGAAAAGAGCCTTTAATCACATCTTTACCATTTGCAATCATAAAATAGTCTAATATCTTCATTTTTTCAACATACGTAGCTATTACCCTCGAAAACTAAAACTTTTGAAAAGGAAAAGAGCCTTTAATCACATTCTTTACCATTTGCAATCATAAAATAGTCTAATATCTTCATTTTTTCAACATACGTAGCTATTACCCTCGAAAACTAAAACTTTTGAAATAGGAAAAGAGCCTTTAATCACATTCTTTACCATTTGCAATCATAAAATAGTCTAATATCTTCATTTTTTCAACATACGTAGCTATTACCCTCGAAAACTAAAACTTTTGAAATAGGAAAAGAGCCTTTAATCACATTCTTTACCATGTGCAATCATAAAATAGTCTAATATCTTCATTTTTTCAACATACGTAGCTATTACCCTCGAAAACTAAAACTTTTGAAATAGGAAAAGAGCCTTTAATCACATTCTTTACCATGTGCAATCATAAAATTGTCTAATATCTTCATTTTTTCCACAGAAAAAGCTATTACCCTCGAAAACTAAAACTTTTGAAATAGGAAAAGAGCCTTTAATCACATTCTTTACCATGTGCAATCATAAAATAGTCTAATATCTTCATTTTTTCAACATACGTAGCTATTACCCTCGAAAACTAAAACTTTTGAAATAGGAAAAGAGCCTTTAATCACATTCTTTACCATGTGCAATCATAAAATAGTCTAATATCTTCATTTTTTCAACATACGTAGCTATTACCCTCGAAAACTAAAACTTTTGAAATAGGAAAAGAGCCTTTAATCACATTCTTTACCATCATAAAATAGTCTAATATCTTCATTTTTTCAACATACGTAGCTATTACCCTCAAAAACTAAAACTTTTGAAATAGGAAAAGAGCCTTTAATCACATTCTTTACCATGTGCAATCATAAAATAGTCTAATATCTTCATTTTTTCAACATACGTAGCTATTACCCTCGAAAACTAAAACTTTTGAAATAGGAAAAGAGCCTTTAATCACATTCTTTACCATGTGCAATCATAAAATTGTCTAATATCTTCATTTTTTCCACAGAAAAAGCTATTACCCTCGAAAACTAAAACTTTTGAAATAGGAAAAGAGCCTTTAATCACATTCTTTACCATTTGCAATCATAAAATAGTCTAATATCTTCATTTTTTCAACATACGTAGCTATTACCCTCGAAAACTAAAACTTTTGACATAGGAAAAGAGCCTTTAATCACATTCTTTACCATGTGCAATCATAAAATAGTCTAATATCTTCATTTTTTCAACATACTTAGCTATTACCCTCGAAAACTAAAACTTTTGAAATAGGAAAAGAGCCTTTAATCATACTCTTTGCCATTTGCAATCATAAAATAGTCTAATATCTTCATTTTTTCAACATACGTAGCTATTACCCTCGAAAACTAAAACTTTTGAAAAATGAAAAGAGCCTTTAATCACATTCTTTACCATGTGCAATCATAAAATAGTCTAATATCTTAATTTTTTCAGCATATGTAGCTATTACCCTCGAAAAATAAAACTTTTGAAATAGGAAAAGAGCCTTTAATCACATTCTTTACCATGTGCAATCATAAAATAGTCTAATATCTTCATTTTTTCAACATACGTAGCTATTACCCTCGAAAACTAAAACTTTTGAAATAGGAAAAGAGCCTTTAATCACATTCTTTACCATTTGCAATGATAAAATAGTCTAATATCTTCATTTTTTCAACATTCGTAGCTATTACCCTCAAAAACTAAAACTTTTGAAATAGGAAAAGAGCCTTTAATCACATTCTTTACCATTTGCAATCATAAAATAGTCTAATATCTTCATTTTTTCAACATACGTAGCTATTACCCTCGAAAACTAAAACTTTTGAAATAGGAAAAGAGCCTTTAATCACATTCTTTACCATTTGCAATCATAAAATAGTCTAATATCTTCATTTTTTCAACATACGTAGCTATTACCCTCGAAAACTAAAACTTTTGAAATAGGAAAAGAGCCTTTAATCACATTCTTTACCATTTGCAATGATAAAATAGTCTAATATCTTCATTTTTTCAACATACGTAGCTATTACCCTCGAAAACTTAAGCTTTTGAAATAGGAAAAGAGCCTTTAATCACATTCTTTACCATTTGCAATCATAAAATAGTCTAATATCTTCATTTTTTCAACATACGTAGCTATTACCCTCGAAAACTAAAACTTTTGAAATAGGAAAAGAGCCTTTAATCACATTCTTTACCATTTGCAATCATAAAATAGTCTAATATCTTCATTTTTTCAACATAAGTAGCTATTACCCTCGAAAACTAAAACTTTTGAAATAGGAAAAGAGCCTTTAAGCACATTCTTTACCATGTGCAATCATAAAATAGTCTAATATCTTCATTTTTTCAACATACGTAGCTATTACTCTCTAAAACTAAAACTTTTGAAATAGGAAAAGAGCCTTTAATCACATTCTTTACCATTTGCAATGATAAAATAGTCTAATATCTTCATTTTTTCAACATACGTAGCTATTACCCTCAAAAACTAAAACTTTTGAAATAGGTAAAGAGCCTTTAATCACATTCTTTACCATTTGCAATCATAAAATAGTCTAATATCTTCATTTTTTCAACATACGTAGCTATTACCCTCGAAAACTAAAACTTTTGAAATAGGAAAAGAGCCTTTAATCACATTCTTTACCATTTGCAATCATAAAATAGTCTAATATCTTCATTTTTTCAACATACGTAGCTATTACCCTCGAAAACTAAAACTTTTGAAATAGGAAAAGAGCCTTTAATCACATTCTTTACCATTTGCAATGATAAAATAGTCTAATATCTTCATTTTTTCAACATACGTAGCTATTACCCTCAAAAACTAAAACTTTTGAAATAGGAATAGAGCCTTTAATCACATTCTTTACCATTTGCAATCATAAAATAGTCTAATATCTTCATTTTTTCAACATACGTAGCTATTACCCTCGAAAACTAAAACTTTTGAAATAGGAAAAGAGCCTTTAATCACATTCTTTACCATATGCAATCATAAAATAGTCTAATATCTTCATTTTTTCAACATACGTAGCTATTACCCTCGAAAACTAAAACTTTTGAAATAGGAAAAGAGCCTTTAATCACATTCTTTACCATGTGCAATCATAAAATTGTCTAATATCTTAATTTTTTCAAAATACGTAACTATTACCCTCGAAAACTAAAACTTTTGAAATAGGAAAAGAGCCTTTAATCACATTCTTTACCATTTGAAATCATAAAATAGTCTAATATCTTCTTTTTTTCAACATACGTAGCTATTACCCTCGAAAACTAAAACTTTTGACATAGGAAAAGACCCTTTAATCACATTGTTTACCATTTGCAATCATAAAATAGTCTAATATCTTCATTTTTTCAACATAAGTAGCTATTACCCTCGAAAACTAAAACTTTTGAAATAGGAAAAGAGCCTTTAATCACATTCTTTAATATGTGCAATCATAAAATTGTCTAATATCTTAATTTTTTCAAAATACGTAACTATTACCCTCGAAAACTAAAACTTTTGAAATAGGAAAAGAGCCTTTAATCACATTCTTTACCATTTGCAATCATAAAATAGTCTAATATCTTCTTTTTTTCAACATACGTAGCTATTACCCTCGAAAACTAAAACTTTTGACATAGGAAAAGAGCCTTTAATCACATTCTTTACCATGTGCAATCATAAAATTGTCTAATATCTTAATTTTTTCAAAATACGTAACTATTACCCTCGAAAACTAAAACTTTTGAAATAGGAGAAGAGCCTTTAATCACATTCTTTACCATTTGCAATCATAAAATAGTCTAATATCTTCATTTTTTCAACATACGTAGCTATTACCCTCGAAAACTAAAACTTTTGACATAGGAAAAGAGCCTTTAATCACATTCTTTACCATGTGCAATCATAAAATAGTCTAATATCTTCATTTTTTCAACATACTTAGCTATTACCCTCGAAAACTAAAACTTTTGAAATAGGAAAAGAGCCTTTAATCACACTCTTTGCCATTTGCAATCATAAAATAGTCTAATATCTTCATTTTTTCAACATACGTAGCTATTAACCTCGAAAACTAAAACTTTTGAAATATGAAAAGAGCCTTTAATCACATTCTTTACCATGTGCAATCATAAAATAGTCTAATATCTTAATTTTTTCAGCATATGTAGCTATTACCCTCGAAAAATAAAACTTTTGAAATAGGAAAAGAGCCTTTAATCACATTCTTTACCATGTGCAATCATAAAATAGTCTAATATCTTCATTTTTTCAACATACGTAGCTATTACCCTCGAAAACTAAAACTTTTGAAATAGGAAAAGAGCCTTTAATCACATTCTTTACCATTTGCAATGATAAAATAGTCTAATATCTTCATTTTTTCAACATTCGTAGCTATTACCCTCAAAAACTAAAACTTTTGAAATAGGAAAAGAGCCTTTAATCACATTCTTTACCATTTGCAATCATAAAATAGTCTAATATCTTCATTTTTTCAACATACGTAGCTATTACCCTCGAAAACTAAAACTTTTGAAATAGGAAAAGAGCCTTTAATCACATTCTTTACCATTTGCAATCATAAAATAGTCTAATATCTTCATTTTTTCAACATACGTAGCTATTACCCTCGAAAACTAAAACTTTTGAAATAGGAAAAGAGCCTTTAATCACATTCTTTACCATTTGCAATGATAAAATAGTCTAATATCTTCATTTTTTCAACATACGTAGCTATTACCCTCGAAAACTTAAGCTTTTGAAATAGGAAAAGAGCCTTTAATCACATTCTTTACCATTTGCAATCATAAAATAGTCTAATATCTTCATTTTTTCAACATACGTAGCTATTACCCTCGAAAACTAAAACTTTTGAAATAGGAAAAGAGCCTTTAATCACATTCTTTACCATTTGCAATCATAAAATAGTCTAATATCTTCATTTTTTCAACATAAGTAGCTATTACCCTCGAAAACTAAAACTTTTGAAATAGGAAAAGAGCCTTTAAGCACATTCTTTACCATGTGCAATCATAAAATAGTCTAATATCTTCATTTTTTCAACATACGTAGCTATTACTCTCTAAAACTAAAACTTCTGAAATAGGAAAACAGCCTTTAATCACATTCTTTACCATTTGCAATGATAAAATAGTCTAATATCTTCATTTTTTCAACATACGTAGCTATTACCCTCAAAACTAAAACTTTTGAAATAGGAAAAGAGCCTTTAATCACATTCTTTACCATTTGCAATCATAAAATAGTCTAATATCTTCATTTTTTCAACATACGTAGCTATTACCCTCGAAAACTAAAACTTTTGAAATAGGAAAAGAGCCTTTAATCACATTCTTTACCATTTGCAATCATAAAATAGTCTAATATCTTCATTTTTTCAACATACGTAGCTATTACCCTCGAAAACTAAAACTTTTGAAATAGGAAAAGAGCCTTTAATCACATTCTTTACCATTTGCAATCATAAAATAGTCTAATATCTTCATTTTTTCAACATACGTAGCTATTACCCTCAAAAACTAAAACTTTTGAAATAGGAAAAGAGCCTTTAATCACATTCTTTACCATTTGCAATCATAAAATAGTCTAATATCTTCATTTTTTCAACATACGTAGCTATTACCCTCGAAAACTAAAACTTTTGAAATAGGAAAAGAGCCTTTAATCACATTCTTTACCATATGCAATCATAAAATAGTCTAATATCTTCATTTTTTCAACATACGTAGCTATTACCCTCGAAAACTAAAACTTTTGAAATAGGAAAAGAGCCTTTAATCACATTCTTTACCATGTGCAATCATAAAATAGTCTAATATCTTCATTTTTTCAACATACGTAGCTATTACCCTCGAAAACTAAAACTTTTGAAATAGGAAAAGAGCCTTTAATCACATTCTTTACCATTTGAAATCATAAAATAGTCTAATATCTTCTTTTTTCAACATACGTAGCTATTACCCTCGAAAACTAAAACTTTTGACATAGGAAAAGACCTTTAATCACATTCTTTACCATTTGCAATCATAAAATAGTCTAATATCTTCATTTTTTCAACATAAGTAGCTATTACCCTCGAAAACTAAAACTTTTGAAATAGGAAAAGAGCCTTTAATCACATTCTTTACCATATGTGCTATCATAAAATTGTCTAATATCTTAATTTTTTCAAAATACGTAACTATTACCCTCGAAAACTAAAACTTTTGAAATAGGAAAAGAGCCTTTAATCACATTCTTTACCATTTGCAATCATAAAATAGTCTAATATCTTCTTTTTTTCAACATACGTAGCTATTACCCTCGAAAACTAAAACTTTTGACATAGGAAAAGAGCCTTTAATCACATTCTTTACCATGTGCAATCATAAAATTGTCTAATATCTTAATTTTTTCAAAATACGTAACTATTACCCTCGAAAACTAAAACTTTTGAAATAGGAAAAGAGCCTTTAATCACATTCTTTACCATTTGCAATCATAAAATAGTCTAATATCTTCATTTTTTCAACATACGTAGCTATTACCCTCGAAAACTAAAACTTTTGACATAGGAAAAGAGCCTTTAATCACATTCTTTACCATGTGCAATCATAAAATAGTCTAATATCTTCATTTTTTCAACATACGTAGCTATTACCCTCGAAAACTAAAACTTTTGAAATAGGAAAAGAGCCTTTAATCACATTCTTTACCATTTGCAATCATAAAATAGTCTAATATCTTCATTTTTTCAACATACGTAGCTATTACCCTCGAAAACTAAAACTTTTGAAATAGGAAAAGAGCCTTTAATCACATTCTTTACCATTTGCAATCATAAAATAGTCTAATATCTTCATTTTTTCAACATTCGTAGCTATTACCCTCAAAAACTAAAACTTTTGAAATAGGAAAAGAGCCTTTAATCACATTCTTTACCATGTGCAATCATAAAATAGTCTAATATCTTCATTTTTTCAACATACGTAGCTATTACCCTCGAAAACTAAAACTTTTGAAATAGGAAAAGAGCCTTTAATCACATTCTTTACCATTTGCAATCATAAAATAGTCTAATATCTTCATTTTTTCAACATACGTAGCTATTACCCTCGAAAACTAAAACTTTTGAAATAGGAAAAGAGCCTTTAATCACATTCTTTACCATTTGCAATCATAAAATAGTCTAATATCTTCATTTTTTCAACATACGTAGCTATTACCCTCGAAAACTAAAACTTTTGAAATAGGAAAAGAGCCTTTAATCACATTCTTTACCATTTGCAATCATAAAATAGTCTAATATCTTCATTTTTTCAACATACGTAGCTATTACCCTCGAAAACTAAAACTTTTGAAATAGGAAAAGAGCCTTTAATCACATTCTTTACCATTTGCAATCATAAAATAGTCTAATATCTTCATTTTTTCAACATAAGTAGCTATTACCCTCGAAAACTAAAACTTTTGAAATAGGAAAAGAGCCTTTAATCACATTCTTTACCATTTGCAATCATAAAATAGTCTAATATCTTCATTTTTTCAACATACGTAGCTATTACCCTCGAAAACTAAAACTTTTGAAATAGGAAAAGAGCCTTTAATCACATTCTTTACCATTTGCAATCATAAAATAGTCTAATATCTTCATTTTTTCAACATACGTAGCTATTACCCTCGAAAACTAAAACTTTTGAAATAGGAAAAGAGCCTTTAATCACATTCTTTACCATTTGCAATCATAAAATAGTCTAATATCTTCATTTTTTCAACATACGTAGCTATTACCCTCGAAAACTAAAACTTTTGAAATAGGAAAAGAGCCTTTAATCACATTCTTTACCATTTGCAATCATAAAATAGTCTAATATCTTCATTTTTTCAACATACGTAGCTATTACCCTCGAAAACTAAAACTTTTGAAATAGGAAAAGAGCCTTTAATCACATTCTTTACCATTTGCAATGATAAAATAGTCTAATATCTTCATTTTTTCAACATACGTAGCTATTACCCTCGAAAACTAAAACTTTTGAAATAGGAAAAGAGCCTTTAATCACATTCTTTACCATTTGCAATCATAAAATAGTCTAATATCTTCATTTTTTCAACATACGTAGCTATTACCCTCGAAAACTAAAACTTTTGAAATAGGAAAAGAGCCTTTAATCACATTCTTTACCATTTGCAATCATAAAATAGTCTAATATCTTCATTTTTTCAACATACGTAGCTATTACCCTCGAAAACTAAAACTTTTGAAATAGGAAAAGAGCCTTTAATCACATTCTTTACCATTTGCAATCATAAAATAGTCTAATATCTTCATTTTTTCAACATACGTAGCTATTACCCTCGAAAACTAAAACTTTTGAAATAGGAAAAGAGCCTTTAATCACATTCTTTACCATTTGCAATCATAAAATAGTCTAATATCTTCATTTTTTCAACATACGTAGCTATTACCCTCGAAAACTAAAACTTTTGAAATAGGAAAAGAGCCTTTAATCACATTCTTTACCATTGCAATCATAAAATAGTCTAATATCTTCATTTTTTCAACATACGTAGCTATTACCCTCGAAAACTAAAACTTTTGAAATAGGAAAAGAGCCTTTAATCACATTCTTTACCATTGTGCAATCATAAAATAGTCTAATATCTTCTTTTTTCAACATACGTAGCTATTACCCTCGAAAACTAAAACTTTTGAAATAGGAAAAGAGCCTTTAATCACATTCTTTACCATTTGCAATCATAAAATAGTCTAATATCTTCTTTTTTCAACATACGTAGCTATTACCCTCGAAAACTAAAACTTTTGAAATAGGAAAAGAGCCTTTAATCACATTCTTTACCATTTGTGCAATCATAAAATTGTCTAATATCTTAATTTTTTCAACATACGTAGCTATTACCCTCGAAAACTAAAACTTTTGAAATAGGAAAAGAGCCTTTAATCACATTCTTTACCATTTGCAATCATAAAATAGTCTAATATCTTCTTTTTTTCAACATACGTAGCTATTACCCTCGAAAACTAAAACTTTTGAAATAGGAAAAGAGCCTTTAATCACATTCTTTACCATGTACAATCATAAAATAGTCTAATATCTTCATTTTTTCACATACGTAAGCTATTACCCTCGAAAACTAAAACTTTTGAAATAGGAAAAGAGCCTTTAATCACATTCTTTACCATTTGCAATCATAAAATAGTCTAATATCTTCATTTTTTCAACATACGTAGCTATTACCCTCGAAAACTAAAACTTTTGAAATAGGAAAAGAGCCTTTAATCACATTCTTTACCATTGCAATCATAAAATAGTCTAATATCTTCATTTTTTCAACATACGTAGCTATTACCCTCGAAAACTAAAACTTTTGAAATAGGAAAAGAGCCTTTAATCACATTCTTTACCATTTGCAATCATAAAATAGTCTAATATCTTCATTTTTTCAACATACGTAGCTATTACCCTCGAAAACTAAAACTTTTGAAATAGGAAAAGAGCCTTTAATCACATTCTTTACCATTTGCAATCATAAAATAGTCTAATATCTTCATTTTTTCAACATACGTAGCTATTACCCTCGAAAACTAAAACTTTTGAAATAGGAAAAGAGCCTTTAATCACATTCTTTACCATTTGCAATCATAAAATAGTCTAATATCTTCATTTTTTCAACATACGTAGCTATTACCCTCGAAAACTAAAACTTTTGAAATAGGAAAAGAGCCTTTAATCACATTCTTTACCATTTGCAATCATAAAATAGTCTAATATCTTCATTTTTTCAACATACGTAGCTATTACCCTCGAAAACTAAAACTTTTGAAATAGGAAAAGAGCCTTTAATCACATTCTTTACCATTTGCAATCATAAAATAGTCTAATATCTTCATTTTTTCAACATACGTAGCTATTACCCTCGAAAACTAAAACTTTTGAAATAGGAAAAGAGCCTTTAATCACATTCTTTACCATTTGCAATCATAAAATAGTCTAATATCTTCATTTTTTCAACATACGTAGCTATTACCCTCGAAAACTAAAACTTTTGAAATAGGAAAAGAGCCTTTAATCACATTCTTTACCATTTGCAATCATAAAATAGTCTAATATCTTCATTTTTTCAACATACGTAGCTATTACCCTCGAAAACTAAAACTTTTGAAATAGGAAAAGAGCCTTTAATCACATTCTTTACCATGTGCAATCATAAAATAGTCTAATATCTTCATTTTTTCAACATACGTAGCTATTACCCTCGAAAACTAAAACTTTTGAAATAGGAAAAGAGCCTTTAATCACATTCTTTACCATTTGCAATCATAAAATAGTCTAATATCTTCATTTTTTCAACATACGTAGCTATTACCCTCGAAAACTAAAACTTTTGAAATAGGAAAAGAGCCTTTAATCACATTCTTTACCATTTGCAATCATAAAATAGTCTAATATCTTCATTTTTTCAACATACGTAGCTATTACCCTCGAAAACTAAAACTTTTGAAATAGGAAAAGAGCCTTTAATCACATTCTTTACCATGTGCAATCATAAAATAGTCTAATATCTTCATTTTTTCAACATACGTAGCTATTACCCTCGAAAACTAAAACTTTTGAAATAGGAAAAGAGCCTTTAATCACATTCTTTACCATTTGCAATCATAAAATAGTCTAATATCTTCATTTTTTCAACATACGTAGCTATTACCCTCGAAAACTAAAACTTTTGAAATAGGAAAGAGCCTTTAATCACATTCTTTACCATTTGCAATCATAAAATAGTCTAATATCTTCATTTTTTCAACATACGTAGCTATTACCCTCGAAAACTAAAACTTTTGAAATAGGAAAAGAGCCTTTAATCACATTCTTTACCATTTGCAATCATAAAATAGTCTAATATCTTCATTTTTTCAACATACGTAGCTATTACCCTCGAAAACTAAAACTTTTGAAATAGGAAAAGAGCCTTTAATCACATTCTTTACCATGTGCAATCATAAAATTGTCTAATATCTTCATTTTTTCAACATACGTAGCTATTACCCTCGAAAACTAAAACTTTTGAAATAGGAAAAGAGCCTTTAATCACATTCTTTACCATTTGCAATCATAAAATAGTCTAATATCTTCATTTTTTCAACATACGTAGCTATTACCCTCGAAAACTAAAACTTTTGAAATAGGAAAAGAGCCTTTAATCACATTCTTTACCATTTGCAATCATAAAATAGTCTAATATCTTCATTTTTTCAACATACGTAGCTATTACCCTCGAAAACTAAAACTTTTGAAATAGGAAAAGAGCCTTTAATCACATTCTTTACCATGAGCAATCATAAAATTGTCTAATATCTTAATTTTTTCAAAATACGTAACTATTACCCTCGAAAACTAAAACTTTTGAAATAGGAAAAGAGCCTTTAATCACATTCTTTACCATTTGCAATCATAAAATAGTCTAATATCTTCTTTTTTTCAACATACGTAGCTATTACCCTCGAAAACTAAAACTTTTGACATAGGAAAAGAGCCTTTAATCACATTCTTTACCATTTGCAATCATAAAATAGTCTAATATCTTCATTTTTTCAACATAAGTAGCTATTACCCTCGAAAACTAAAACTTTTGAAATAGGAAAAGAGCCTTTAATCACATTCTTTACCATATGTGCAATCATAAAATTGTCTAATATCTTAATTTTTTCAAATACGTAACTATTACCCTCGAAAACTAAAACTTTTGAAATAGGAAAAGAGCCTTTAATCACATTCTTTACCATTTGCAATCATAAAATAGTCTAATATCTTCATTTTTTTCAACATACGTAGCTATTACCCTCGAAAACTAAAACTTTTGAAATAGGAAAAGAGCCTTTAATCACATTCTTTACCATGTGCAATCATAAAATTGTCTAATATCTTATTTTTTCAAATACGTAGCTATTACCCTCGAAAACTAAAACTTTTGAAATAGGAAAAGAGCCTTTAATCACATTCTTTACCATTTGCAATCATAAAATAGTCTAATATCTTCATTTTTTCAACATACGTAGCTATTACCCTCGAAAACTAAAACTTTTGAAATAGGAAAAGAGCCTTTAATCACATTCTTTACCATTTGCAATCATAAAATAGTCTAATATCTTCATTTTTTCAACATACGTAGCTATTACCCTCGAAAACTAAAACTTTTGAAATAGGAAAAGAGCCTTTAATCACATTCTTTACCATTTGCAATCATAAAATAGTCTAATATCTTCATTTTTTCAACATACGTAGCTATTACCCTCGAAAACTAAAACTTTTGAAATAGGAAAAGAGCCTTTAATCACATTCTTTACCATTTGCAATCATAAAATAGTCTAATATCTTCATTTTTTCAACATACGTAGCTATTACCCTCGAAAACTAAAACTTTTGAAATAGGAAAAGAGCCTTTAATCACATTCTTTACCATTTGCAATCATAAAATAGTCTAATATCTTCATTTTTTTCAACATACGTAGCTATTACCCTCGAAAACTAAAACTTTTGACATAGGAAAAGAGCCTTTAATCACATTCTTTACCATTTGCAATCATAAAATAGTCTAATATCTTCATTTTTTCAACATACGTAGCTATTACCCTCGAAAACTAAAACTTTTGAAATAGGAAAAGAGCCTTTAATCACATTCTTTACCATTTGCAATCATAAAATAGTCTAATATCTTCATTTTTTCAACATACGTAGCTATTACCCTCGAAAACTAAAACTTTTGAAATAGGAAAAGAGCCTTTAATCACATTCTTTACCATTTGCAATCATAAAATAGTCTAATATCTTCATTTTTTCAACATACGTAGCTATTACCCTCGAAAACTAAAACTTTTGAAATAGGAAAAGAGCCTTTAATCACATTCTTTACCATTTGCAATCATAAAATAGTCTAATATCTTCATTTTTTCAACATACGTAGCTATTACCCTCGAAAACTAAAACTTTTGAAATAGGAAAAGAGCCTTTAATCACATTCTTTACCATTTGCAATCATAAAATAGTCTAATATCTTCATTTTTTCAACATACGTAGCTATTACCCTCGAAAACTAAAACTTTTGAAATAGGAAAAGAGCCTTTAATCACATTCTTTACCATTTGCAATCATAAAATAGTCTAATATCTTCATTTTTTCAACATACGTAGCTATTACCCTCGAAAACTAAAACTTTTGAAATAGGAAAAGAGCCTTTAATCACATTCTTTACCATTGCAATCATAAAATAGTCTAATATCTTCATTTTTTCAACATACGTAGCTATTACCCTCGAAAACTAAAACTTTTGAAATAGGAAAAGAGCCTTTAATCACATTCTTTACCATTGCAATCATAAAATAGTCTAATATCTTCATTTTTTCAACATACGTAGCTATTACCCTCGAAAACTAAAACTTTTGAAATAGGAAAAGAGCCTTTAATCACATTCTTTACCATTTGCAATCATAAAATAGTCTAATATCTTCATTTTTTCAACATACGTAGCTATTACCCTCGAAAACTAAAACTTTTGAAATAGGAAAAGAGCCTTTAATCACATTCTTTACCATTTGCAATCATAAAATAGTCTAATATCTTCATTTTTTCAACATACGTAGCTATTACCCTCGAAAACTAAAACTTTTGACATAGGAAAAGAGCCTTTAATCACATTCTTTACCATTTGCAATCATAAAATAGTCTAATATCTTCATTTTTTCAACATACGTAGCTATTACCCTCGAAAACTAAAACTTTTGAAATAGGAAAAGAGCCTTTAATCACATTCTTTACCATTTGCAATCATAAAATAGTCTAATATCTTCATTTTTTCAACATACGTAGCTATTACCCTCGAAAACTAAAACTTTTGAAATAGGAAAAGAGCCTTTAATCACATTCTTTACCATTTGCAATCATAAAATAGTCTAATATCTTCATTTTTTTCAACATACGTAGCTATTACCCTCGAAAACTAAAACTTTTGACATAGGAAAAGAGCCTTTAATCACATTCTTTACCATGTGCAATCATAAAATTGTCTAATATCTTAATTTTTTCAAAATACGTAACTATTACCCTCGAAAACTAAAACTTTTGAAATAGGAAAAGAGCCTTTAATCACATTCTTTACCATTTGAAATCATAAAATAGTCTAATATCTTCTTTTTTTCAACATACGTAGCTATTACCCTCGAAAACTAAAACTTTTGACATAGGAAAAGACCCTTTAATCACATTGTTTACCATTTGCAATCATAAAATAGTCTAATATCTTCATTTTTTCAACATAAGTAGCTATTACCCTCGAAAACTAAAACTTTTGAAATAGGAAAAGAGCCTTTAATCACATTCTTTAATATGTGCAATCATAAAATTGTCTAATATCTTAATTTTTTCAAATACGTAACTATTACCCTCGAAAACTAAAACTTTTGAAATAGGAAAAGAGCCTTTAATCACATTCTTTACCATTTGCAATCATAAAATAGTCTAATATCTTCTTTTTTTCAACATACGTAGCTATTACCCTCGAAAACTAAAACTTTTGACATAGGAAAAGAGCCTTTAATCACATTCTTTACCATGTGCAATCATAAAATTGTCTAATATCTTAATTTTTTCAAAATACGTAACTATTACCCTCGAAAACTAAAACTTTTGAAATAGGAGAAGAGCCTTTAATCACATTCTTTACCATTTGCAATCATAAAATAGTCTAATATCTTCTTTTTTTCACATACAAAGCTATTACCCTCGAAAACTAAAACTTTTGAAATAGGAAAAGAGCCTTTAATCACATTCTTTACCATTTGCAATCATAAAATAGTCTAATATCTTCATTTTTTCAACATACGTAGCTATTACCCTCGAAAACTAAAACTTTTGAAATAGGAAAAGAGCCTTTAATCACATTCTTTACCATTTGCAATCATAAAATAGTCTAATATCTTCATTTTTTCAACATACGTAGCTATTACCCTCGAAAACTAAAACTTTTGAAATAGGAAAAGAGCCTTTAATCACATTCTTTACCATGTGCAATCATAAAATAGTCTAATATCTTCATTTTTTCAACATACGTAGCTATTACCCTCGAAAACTAAAACTTTTGACATAGGAAAAGACCTTTAATCACATTCTTTACCATTGCAATCATAAAATAGTCTAATATCTTCATTTTTTTCAACATACGTAGCTATTACCCTCGAAAACTAAAACTTTTGACATAGGAAAAGAGCCTTTAATCACATTCTTTACCATTTGCAATCATAAAATAGTCTAATATCTTCATTTTTTCAACATACGTAGCTATTACCCTCGAAAACTAAAACTTTTGAAATAGGAAAAGAGCCTTTAATCACATTCTTTACCATTTGCAATCATAAAATAGTCTAATATCTTCATTTTTTCAACATACGTAGCTATTACCCTCGAAAACTAAAACTTTTGAAATAGGAAAAGAGCCTTTAATCACATTCTTTACCATTTGCAATCATAAAATAGTCTAATATCTTCATTTTTTCAACATACGTAGCTATTACCCTCGAAAACTAAAACTTTTGAAATAGGAAAAGAGCCTTTAATCACATTCTTTACCATTTGCAATCATAAAATAGTCTAATATCTTCATTTTTTCAACATACGTAGCTATTACCCTCGAAAACTAAAACTTTTGAAATAGGAAAAGAGCCTTTAATCACATTCTTTACCATTTGCAATCATGAAATAGTCTATTATCTTCATTTTTTCAACATACGTAGCTATTACCCCCGAAAACTAGAACTTTTGACATAGGAAAAGACCCTTTAATCACATTGTTTACCATTTGCAATCATAAAATAGTCTAATATCTTCATTTTTTCAACATAAGTAGCTATTACCCTCGAAAACTAAAACTTTTGAAATAGGAAAAGAGCCTTTAATCACATTCTTTAATATGTGCAATCATAAAATTGTCTAATATCTTAATTTTTTCAAAATACGTAACTATTACCCTCGAAAACTAAAACTTTTGAAATAGGAAAAGAGCCTTTAATCACATTCTTTACCATTTGCAATCATAAAATAGTCTAATATCTTCTTTTTTTCAACATACGTAGCTATTACCCTCGAAAACTAAAACTTTTGACATAGGAAAAGACCCTTTAATCACATTGTTTACCTTTTTCAATCATAAAATAGTCTAATATCTTCATTTTTTCCACAGACAAAGCTATTACCCTTGAAAACTAAAACTTTTGAAATAGGAAAAGAGTCTTTAATCACATTCTTTACCATTTGCAATCATAAAATTGTCTAATATCTTCATTTTTTCCACAGACAAAGCTATTACCCTCGAAAACTAAATTTTTTGACATAGGAAAAGAGCCTTTAATCACATTCTTTACCATGTGCAATCATAAAATAGTCTAATATCTTCATTTTTTCAACATACGTAGCTATTACCCTCGAAAACTAAAACTTTTGAAATAGGAAAAGAGCCTTTAATCACATTCTTTACCATTTGCAATCATAAAATAGTCTAATATCTTCATTTTTTCAACATACGTAGCTATTACCCTCGAAAACTAAAACTTTTG
>NW_027063707.1:31639-59909 GCF_032884065.1 Artemia franciscana
TCACATTCTTTACCATTTGCAATCATAAAATTGTCTAATATCTTCATTTTTTTCCACAGACAAAGCTATTACCCTCGAAAACTAAAACTTTTGACATAGGAAAAGAGCCTTTAATCACATTCTTTACCATGTGCAATCATAAAATAGTCTAATATCTTCATTTTTTCAACATACTTAAATATTACCCTCAAAAACTAAAACTTTTGAAATAGGAAAAGAGCCTTTAATCACATTCTTTACCATTTGCAATCATAAAATAGTCTAATATCTTCATTTTTTCAACATACGTAGCTATTAACCTCGAAAACTAAAACTTTTGAAATAGGAAAAGAGCCTTTAATCACATTCTTTACCATGTGCAATCATAAAATTGTCTAATATCTTAATTTTTTCAAAATACGTAACTATTACCCTCGAAAACTAAAACTTTTGAAATAGGAAAAGAGCCTTTAATCACATTCTTTACCATTTGCAATCATAAAATAGTCGAATATCTTCTTTTTTTCAACATACGTAGCTATTACCCTCGAAAACTAAAACTTTTGACATAGGAAAAGAGCCTTTAATCACATTCTTTACCATGTGCAATCATAAAATTGTCTAATATCTTAATTTTTTCAAAATACGTAACTATTACCCTCGAAAACTAAAACTTTTGAAATAGGAAAGAGCCCTTAATCACATTCTTTACCATTTGCAATCATAAAATAGTCTAATATCTTCTTTTTTTCAACATACGTAGCTATTACCCTCGAAAACAAAAACTTTTGACATAGGAAAAGACCCTTTAATCACATTGTTTACCTTTTTCAATTATAAAATAGTCTAATATCTTCATTTTTTCACAGACAAAGCTATTACCCTCGAAAACTAAATCTTTTGAAATAGGAAAAGAGCCTTTAATCACATTCTTTACCATTTGCAATGATAAAATAGTCTAATATCTTCATTTTTTCAACATACCTAGCTATTATTCTCGAAAACTAAAACTTTTTACATAGAAAAAGAGCCTTTAATTACATTCTTTACCATTTGCAATCATAAAATAGTCTAATATCTTCATTTTTTTCAACATACGTAGCTATTACCCTCGAAAATTAAAACTTTTGAAATAGGAAAAGAGCCTTTAATTACATTCTTTACCATTTGCAATCATAAAATAGTCTAATATCTTCATTTTTTCAACATACGTAGCTATTACCCTCGAAAACTAAAACTTTTGAAATAGGAAAAGAGCCTTTAATCACATTCTTTACCATTTGCAATCATAAAATTGTCTAATATCTTCATTTTTTCCAAAGACAAAGCTACTACCCTCGAAAAACTAAAACTTTTGACATAGGAAAAGAGCCTTTAATCACATTCTTTACCATGTGCAATCATAAAATAGTCTAATATCTTCATTTTTTCAACATACTTAGCTATTACCCTCGAAAACTAAAACTTTTGAAATAGGAAAAGAGCCTTTAATCACATTCTTTACCATTTGCAATCATAAAATAGTCTAATATCTTCATTTTTTCAACATACGTAGCTATTAACCTCGAAAACTAAAACTTTTGAAATAGGAAAAGAGCCTTTAATCACATTCTTTACCATGTGCAATCATAAAATTGTCTAATATCTTAATTTTTTCAAAATACTTAACTATTACCCTCGAAAACTAAAACTTTTGAAATAGGAAAATAGCCTTTAATCACATTCTTTACCATTTGCAATCATAAAATAGTCCAATATCTTCTTTTTTTCAACATACGTAGCTATTACCCTCGAAAACTAAAACTTTTGACATAGGAAAAGAGCCTTTAATCACATTCTTTACCATGTGCAATCATAAAATTTTCCAATATCTTCTTTTTTTCAACATACGTAGCTATTACCCTCGAAAACTAAAACTTTTGACATAGGAAAAGACCCTTTAATCACATTGTTTACCTTTTTCAATCATAAAATAGTCTAATATCTTCATTTTTTCCACAGACAAAGCTATTACCCTCGAAAACTAAAACTTTTGAAATAGGAAAAGAGCCTTTAATCACATTCTTTACCATTTGCAATGATAAAATAGTCTAATATCTTCATTTTTTCAACATACGTAGCTATTATTCTCGAAAACTAAAACTTTTTACATAGGAAAAGAGCCTTTAATTACATTCTTTACCATTTGCAATCATAAAATAGTCTAATATCTTAATTTTTTCAACATACGTAGCTATTAACCCTCGAAAACTAAAACTTTTGAAATAGGAAAAGAGCCTTTAATCACATTCTTAACCATTTGCAATCATAAAATAGTCTAATATCTTCATTATTTCAACATACGTAGCTATTACCCTCGAAAACTAAAACTTTTAAAATAGGAAAAGAGCCTTTAATCACATTCTTTACCATGTGCAATCATAAAATTGTCTAATATCTTAATTTTTCAAAATACGTAACTATTACCCTCGAAAACTAAAACTTTTGAAATAGGAAAAGAGCCTTTAATCACATTCTTTACCATTTGCAATGATAAAATAGTCTAATATCTTCATTTTTTCAACATACGTAGCTATTATTCTCGAAAACTAAAACTTTTGACATAGGAAAAGAGCCTTTAATTACATTCTTTACCATTTGCAATCATAAAATAGTCTAATATCTTCATTTTTTCAACATACGTAGCTATTACCCTCGAAAACTAAAACTTTTGAAATAGGAAAAGAGCCTTTAATCACATTCTTTACATTTGCAATCATAAAATTGTCTAATATCTTCATTTTTTCCACAGACAAAGCTATTACCCTCGAAAACTAAAACTTTTGACATAGGAAAAGAGCCTTTAATCACATTCTTTACCATGTGCAATCATAAAATAGTCTAATATCTTCATTTTTTCAACATACGTAGCTATTACCCCTCGAAAACTAAAACTTTTGAAATAGGAAAAGAGCCTTTAATTACATTCTTTACCATTTGCAATCATAAAATAGTCTATTATCTTCATTTTTTCAACATACGTAGCTATTACCCTCGAAAACTAAAACTTTTGAAATAGGAAAAGAGTCTTAATCACATTCTTTACCATTTGCAATCATAAAATTGTCTAATATCTTCATTTTTTCCACAGACAAAGCTATTACCCTCGAAAACTAAAACTTTGACATAGGAAAAGAGCCTTTAATCACATTCTTTACCATGTGCAATCATAAAATAGTCTAATATCTTCATTTTTTCAACACACTTAAATATTACCCTCGAAAACTAAAACTTTTGAAATAGGAAAAGAGCCTTTAATCACATTCTTTACCATTTGCAATGATAAAATAGTCTAATATCTTCATTTTTTCAACATACGTAGCTATTATTCTCGAAAACTAAAACTTTTGACATAAGAAAAGAGCCTTTAATTACATTCTTTACCATTTGCAATCATAAATTGTCTAATATCTTAATTTTTTCAAATACGTAACTATTACCCTCGAAAACTAAAACTTTTGAAATAGGAAAAGAGCCTTTAATCACATTCTTTACCATTTGCAATGATAAAATAGTCTAATATCTTCATTTTTTCAACATACGTAGTTATTATCCTCAAAAACTAAAATCTTTGACATAAGAAAAGAGCCTTTAATTACATTCTTTACCATTTGCAATCATAAAATAGTCTAATATCTTCATTTTTTCAACATACGTAGCTATTACCCTCGAAAACTAAAACTTTTGAAATAGGAAAAGAGCCTTTAATCACATTCTTTACCATTTGCAATCATAAAATTGTCTAATATCTTCATTTTTTCCACAGACAAAGCTATTACCCTCGAAAACTAAAACTTTTGACATAGGAAAAGAGCCTTTAATCACATTCTTTACCATGTGCAATCATAAAATAGTCTAATATCTTCATTTTTTCAACATACTTAAATATTACCGTCGAAAACTAAAACTTTTGAAATAGGAAAAGAGCCTTTAATCACATTCTTTACCATTTGCAATCATAAAATAGTCTAATATCTTCATTTTTTCAACATACGTAGCTATTAACCTCGAAAACTAAAACTTTTGAAATAGGAAAAGAGCCTTTAATCACATTCTTTACCATGTGCAATCATAAAATTGTCTAATTATCTTAATTTTTTCAAAATACGTAACTATTACCCTCGAAAACTAAAACTTTTGAAATAGGAAAAGAGCCTTTAATCACATTCTTTACCATTTGCAATCATAAAATAGTCGAATATCTTCTTTTTTTCAACATACGTAGCTATTACCCTCGAAAACTAAAACTTTTGACATAGGAAAAGAGCCTTTAATCACATTTTTTACCATGTGCAATCATAAAATTGTCTAATATCTTAATTTTTTCAAAATACGTAACTATTACCCTCGAAAACTAAAACTTTTGAAATAGGAAAAGAGCCTTAATCACATTCTTTACCATTTGCAATCATAAAATAGTCTAATATCTTCTTTTTTCACATACGTAGCTATTACCCTCGAAAACAAAAACTTTTGACATAGGAAAAGACCCTTTAATCACATTGTTTACCTTTTTCAATTATAAAATAGTCTAATATCTTCATTTTTTTCCACAGACAAAGCTATTACCCTCGAAAACTAAATCTTTTGAAATAGGAAAAGAGCCTTTAATCACATTCTTTACCATTTGCAATGATAAAATAGTCTAATATCTTCATTTTTCAACATACCTAGCTATTATTCTCGAAAACTAAAACTTTTTACATAGAAAAAGAGCCTTTAATTACATTCTTTACCATTTGCAATCATAAAATAGTCTAATATCTTCATTTTTTCAACATACGTAGCTATTACCCTCGAAAACTAAAACTTTTGAAATAGGAAAAGAGCCTTTAATTACATTCTTTACCATTTGCAATCATAAAATAGTCTAATATCTTCATTTTTTCAACATACGTAGCTATTACCCTCGAAAACTAAAACTTTTGAAATAGGAAAAGAGCCTTTAATCACATTCTTTACCATTTGCAATCATAAAATAGTCTAATATCTTCATTTTTTCCAAAGACAAAGCTACTACCCTCGAAAACTAAAACTTTTGACATAGGAAAAGAGCCTTTAATCACATTCTTTACCATGTGCAATCATAAAATAGTCTAATATCTTCATTTTTTCAACATACTTAGCTATTACCCTCGAAAACTAAAACTTTTGAAATAGGAAAAGAGCCTTTAATCACATCTTTACCATTTGCAATCATAAAATAGTCTAATATCTTCATTTTTTCAACATACGTAGCTATTAACCTCGAAAACTAAAACTTTTGAAATAGGAAAAGAGCCTTTAATCACATTCTTTACCATGTGCAATCATAAAATTGTCTAATATCTTAATTTTTTCAAAATACTTAACTATTACCCTCGAAAACTGAAACTTTTGAAATAGGAAAATAGCCTTTAATCACATTCTTTACCATTTGCAATCATAAAATAGTCCAATATCTTCTTTTTTTCAACATACGTAGCTATTACCCTCGAAAACTAAAACTTTTGACATAGGAAAAGAGCCTTTAATCACATTCTTTACCATGTGCAATCATAAAATTGTCCAATATCTTCTTTTTTTCAACATACGTAGCTATTACCCTCGAAAACTAAAACTTTTGACATAGGAAAAGACCCTTTAATCACATTGTTTACCTTTTTCAATCATAAAATAGTCTAATATCTTCATTTTTTCCACAGACAAAGCTATTACCCTCGAAAACTAAAACTTTTGAAATAGGGAAAAGAGCCTTTAATCACATTCTTTACCATTTGCAATGATAAAATAGTCTAATATCTTCATTTTTTCAACATACGTAGCTATTATTCTCGAAAACTAAAACTTTTTACATAGGAAAAGAGCCTTTAATTACATTCTTTACCATTTGCAATCATAAAATAGTCTAATATCTTAATTTTTTCAACGTACGTAGCTATTACCCTCGAAAACTAAAACTTTTGAAATAGGAAAAGAGCCTTTAATCACATTCTTAACCATTTGCAATCATAAAATAGTCTAATATCTTCATTTTATCAACATACGTAGCTATTACCCTCGAAAACTAAAACTTTTGCAATAGGAAAAGAGCCTTTAATCACATTCTTTACCATGTGCAATCATAAAATTGTCTAATATCTTAATTTTTTTCAAAATACGTAACTATTACCCTCGAAAACTAAAACTTTTGAAATAGGAAAAGAGCCTTTAATCACATTCTTTACCATTTGCAATGATAAAATAGTCTAATATCTTCATTTTTTCAACATACGTAGCTATTATTCTCGAAAACTAAAACTTTTGACATAGGAAAAGAGCCTTTAATTACATTCTTTACCATTTGCAATCATAAAATAGTCTAATATCTTCATTTTTTCAACATACGTAGCTATTACCCTCGAAAACTAAAACTTTTGAAATAGGAAAAGAGCCTTTAATCACATTCTTTACCATTTGCAATCATAAAATTGTCTAATATCTTCATTTTTTCCACAGACAAAGCTATTACCCTCGAAAACTAAAACTTTTGACATAGGAAAAGAGCCTTTAATCACATTCTTTACCATGTGCAATCATAAAATAGTCTAAATATCTTCATTTTTTCAACATACGTAGCTATTACCCTCGAAAACTAAAACTTTTGAAATAGGAAAAGAGCCTTTAATTACATTCTTACCATTTGCAATCATAAAATAGTCTAATATCTTCATTTGTTTCAACTACGTAGCTATTACCCTCGAAAACTAAAACTTTTGAAATAGGAAAAGAGTCTTAATCACATTCTTTACCATTTGCAATCATAAAATTGTCTAATATCTTCATTTTTTTCCACAGACAAAGCTATTACCCTCGAAAACTAAAACCATTGACATAGGAAAAGAGCCTTTAATCACATTCTTTACCATGTGCAATCATAAAATAGTCTAATATCTTCATTTTTTCAACATACTTAAATATTACCCTCGAAAACTAAAACTTTTGAAATAGGAAAAGAGCCTTTAATCACATTCTTTACCATTTGCAATCATAAAATAGTCTAATATCTTCATTTTTTCAACATACGTAGCTATTACCCTCGAAAACTAAAACTTTTGAAATAGGAAAAGAGCCTTTAATCACATTCTTTACCATTTGCAATGATAAAATAGTCTAATATCTTCATTTTTTCAACATACGTAGCTATTATTCTCGAAAACTAAAACTTTTGACATAGGAAAAGAGCCTTTAATTACATTCTTTACCATTTGCAATCATAAAATAGTCTAATATCTTCATTTTTTCAACATACGTAGCTATTACCCTCGAAAACTAAAACTTTTGAAATAGGAAAAGAGCCTTTAATCACATTCTTTACCATTTGCAATCATAAAATTGTCTAATATCTTCATTTTTTCCACAGACAAAGCTATTACCCTCGAAAACTAAAACTTTTGAAATAGGAAAAGAGCCTTTAATCACATTCTTTACCATTTGCAATCATAAAATAGTCTAAAAATCTTCTTTTTTTCAACATACGTAGCTATTACCCTCGAAAACTAAAACTTTTGACATAGAAAAGACCCTTTAATCACATTGTTTACCTTTTTCAAATCATAAAATAGTCTAATATCTTCATTTTTCCACAGACAAAGCTATTACCCTCGAAAACTAAAACTTTTGAAATAGGAATAGAGCTTTAATCACATTCTTTACCATTTGCAATCATAAATAGTCTAATATCTTCATTTTCAACATACCTAGCTATTATTCTCGAAACTAAAACTTTTTACATAGAAAAAGAGCCTTTAATTACATTCTTTACCATTTGCAATCATAAAATAGTCTAATAATCTTCATTTTTTTCAACATACGTAGCTATTACCTCGAAAACTAAAACTTTTGAAATAGAAAAGAGCCTTTAATTACATTCTTTACCATTTGCAATCATAAAATAGTCTAATATCTTCATTTTTTCAACATACGTAGCTAGTTACCCTCGAAAACTAAAACTTTTGAAATAGGAAAAGAGCCTTTAATCACACTCTTTACCATTTGCAATCATAAAATTGTCTAATATCTTCATTTTTTCCACAACAAAGCTATTACCCTCGAAAACTAAAACTTTTGACATAGGAAAAGAGCCTTTAATCACATTCTTTACCATTTGCAATCATAAAATAGTCTAATATCTTCATTTTTTCAACATACGTAGCTATTACCCTCGAAAACTAAAACTTTTGAAATAGGAAAAGAGCCTTTAATCACATTCTTTACCATTTGCAATCATAAAATAGTCTAATATCTTCATTTTTTCAACACGTAGCTATTACCCTCGAAAACCAAAACTTTTAAAATAGGAAAAGAGCCTTTAATCACATTCTTTACCATGTGCAATCATAAAATAGTCTAATATCTTCATTTTTTCAACATACGTAGCTATTACCCTCG
This sequence comes from Artemia franciscana, assembly GCF_032884065.1. Taxonomy (NCBI): domain Eukaryota; kingdom Metazoa; phylum Arthropoda; class Branchiopoda; order Anostraca; family Artemiidae; genus Artemia; species Artemia franciscana. Next base: position 40,067 of record NW_027063707.1, read on the forward strand.
AAAACTAAAACTTTTGAAATAGGAAAAGAGCCTTTAATCACATTTTTACCATTTGCAATCATAAAATTGTCTAATATCTTATTTTTTCAAATACGTAACTATTACCCTCGAAAACTAAAACTTTTGAAATAGGAAAAGAGCCTTAATCACATTCTTTACCATTTGCAATCATAAAATAGTCTAATATCTTCTTTTTTTCAACATACGTAGCTATTACCCTCGAAAACTAAAACTTTTGACATAGGAAAAGACCCTTTAATCACATTGTTTACCTTTTTCAATCATAAAATAGTCTAATATCTTCATTTTTTCCACAGACAAAGCTATTACCCTCGAAAACTAAAACTTTTGAAATAGGAAAAGAGCCTTTAATCACATTCTTTACCATTTGCAATGATAAAATAGTCTAATATCTTCATTTTTTCAACATACGTAGCTATTATTCTCGAAAACTAAAACTTTTTACATAGGAAAAGAGCCTTTAATCACATTCTTTACCATTTGCAATCATAAAATAGTCTAATATCTTCATTTTTTCAACATACGTAGCTATTACCCTCGAAAACTAAAACTTTTGAAATAGGAAAAGAGCCTTTAATCACATTCTTTACCATTTGCAATCATAAAATAGTCTAATATCTTCATTTTTTCAACATACGTAGCTATTACCCTCGAAAACTAAAACTTTTGAAATAGGAAAAGAGCCTTTAATCACATTCTTTACCATGTGCAATCATAAAATAGTCTAATATCTTCATTTTTTCAACATACGTAGCTATTAACCTCGAAAACTAAAACTTTTGAAATAGGAAAAGAGCCTTTAATCACATTCTTTACCATGTGCAATCATAAAATTGTCTAATATCTTCATTTTTTCAACAACGTAGCTATTACCCTCGAAAACTAAAACTTTTGAAAAAGGAAAAGAGCCTTTAATCACATTCTTTACCATGTGCAATCATAAAATAGTCTAATATCTTCATTTTTTTCAACATACGTAGCTATTACCCTCGAAAACTAAAACTTTTGAAATAGGAAAAGAGCCTTTAATCACATTCTTTACCATTTGCAATCATAAAATAGTCTAATATCTTCATTTTTTCAACATACGTAGCTATTACCCTCGAAAACTAAAACTTTGACATAGGAAAAGAGCCTTTAATCACATTCTTTACCATTTGCAATCATAAAATAGTCTAATATCTTCATTTTTTCAACATACGTAGCTATTACCCTCGAAAACTAAAACTTTTGAAATAGGAAAAGAGCCTTTAATCACATTCTTTACCATTTGCAATCATAAAATAGTCTAATATCTTCATTTTTTCAACATACGTAGCTATTACCCTCGAAAACTAAAACTTTTGAAATAGGAAAAGAGCCTTTAATCACATTCTTTACCATTTGCAATCATAAAATGTCTAATATCTTCATTTTTTCAACATACGTAAGCTATTACCCTCGAAAACTAAAACTTTTGAAATAGGAAAAGAGCCTTTAATCACATTCTTTACCATTTGCAATCATAAAATAGTCTAATATCTTCATTTTTTCAACATACGTAGCTATTACCCTCGAAAACTAAAACTTTTGAACATAGGAAAAGAGCCTTTAATCACATTCTTTACCATTTGCAATCATAAAATAGTCTAATATCTTCATTTTTTCAACATACGTAGCTATTACCCTCGAAAACTAAAACTTTTGAAATAGGAAAAGAGCCTTTAATCACATTCTTTACCATTTGCAATCATAAAATAGTCTAATATCTTCTTTTTTTCAACATACGTAGCTATTACCCTCGAAAACTAAAACTTTTGACATAGGAAAAGAGCCTTTAATCACATTCTTTACCATGTGCAATCATAAAATAGTCTAATATCTTCATTTTTTCAACAAAGCTATTACCCTCGAAAACTAAAACTTTTGAAATAGGAAAAGAGCCTTTAATCACATTCTTTACCATTTGCAATCATAAAATAGTCTAATATCTTCATTTTTTCAACATACGTAGCTATTACCCTCGAAAACTAAAACTTTTGACATAGGAAAAGAGCCTTTAATTACATTCTTTACCATTTGCAATCATAAAATAGTCTAATATCTTCATTTTTTCAACATACTTAGCTATTACCCTCGAAAACTAAAACTTTTGAAATAGGAAAAGAGCCTTAAATCACATTCTTTACCATGTGCAATCATAAAATAGTCTAATATCTTCATTTTTTCAACATACTTAGCTATTACCCTCGAAAACTAAAACTTTTGAAATAGGAAAAGAGCCTTTAATCACATTCTTTACCATTTGCAATCATAAAATTGTCTAATATCTTAATTTTTTCAACATAAGCTATTACCCTCGAAAACTAAAACTTTTGAAATAGGAAAAGAGCCTTTAATCACATTCTTTACCATTTGCAATCATAAAATAGTCTAATATCTTCTTTTTTTCAACATACGTAGCTATTACCCTCGAAAACTAAAACTTTTGACATAGGAAAAGACCCTTTAATCACATTGTTTACCTTTTTCAATCATAAAATAGTCTAATATCTTCATTTTTTCCACAGACAAAGCTATTACCCTCGAAAACTAAAACTTTGAAATAGGAAAAGAGCCTTTAATCACATTCTTTACCATTTGCAATGATAAAATAATCTAATATCTTCATTTTTTCAACATACGTAGCTATTATTCTCGAAAACTAAAACTTTTTACATAGGAAAAGAGCCTTTAATCACATTCTTTACCATTTGCAATCATAAAATTGTCTAATATCTTCATTTTTTCCACAGACAAAGCTATTACCCTCGAAAACTAAAACTTTTGACATAGGAAAAGAGCCTTTAATCACATTCTTTACCATGTGCAATCACAAAATAGTCTAATATCTTCATTTTTTCAACATACTTAGCTATTACCCTCGAAAACTAAAACTTTTGAAATGGGAAAAGAGCCTTTAATCACATTCTTTACCATTTGCAATCATAAAATAGTCTAATATCTTCATTTTTTCAACATAAGTAGCTATTAACCTCGAAAACTAAAACTTTTGAAATAGGAAAAGAGCCTTTAATCACATTCTTTACCATGTGCAATCATAAAATTGTCTAATATCTTAATTTTTTCAAAATACGTAACTATTACCCTCGAAAACTAAAACTTTTGAAATAGGAAAATAGCCTTTAATCACATTCTTTACCATTTGCAATCATAAAATAGTCCAATATCTTCTTTTTTTCAACATACGTAGCTATTACCCTCGAAAACTAAAACTTTTGAAATAGGAAAAGAGCCTTTAATCACATTCTTTACCATGTGCAATCATAAAATAGTCTAATATCTTAATTTTTTCAACATACGTAGCTATTACCCTCGAAAACTAAAACTTTTGAAATAGGAAAAGAGCCTTTAATCACATTCTTTACCATTTGCAATCATAAAATAGTCTAATATCTTCTTTTTTTCAACATACGTAGCTATTACCCTCGAAAACTAAAACTTTTGAAATAGGAAAAGAGCCTTTAATCACATTCTTTACCATTTGCAATCATAAAATAGTCTAATATCTTCATTTTTTCAACATACGTAGCTATTACCCTCGAAAACTAAAACTTTTGAAATAGGAAAAGAGCCTTTAATCACATTCTTTACCATTTGCAATCATAAAATAGTCTAATATCTTCATTTTTTCAACATACGTAGCTATTACCCTCGAAAACTAAAACTTTTGAACATAGGAAAAGAGCCTTTAATCACATTCTTTACCATTTGCAATCATAAAATAGTCTAATATCTTCATTTTTTCAACATACGTAGCTATTACCCTCGAAAACTAAAACTTTTGAAATAGGAAAAGAGCCTTTAATCACATTCTTTACCATTTGCAATCATAAAATTGTCTAATATCTTCATTTTTTCCACAGACAAAGCTATTACCCTCGAAAACTAAAACTTTTGACATAGGAAAAGAGCCTTTAATCACATTCTTTACCATGTGCAATCATAAAATAGTCTAATATCTTCATTTTTTCAACATACGTAGCTATTACCCTCGAAAACTAAAACTTTTGAAATAGGAAAAGAGCCTTTAATCACATTCTTTACCATGTGCAATCATAAAATTGTCTAATATCTTCATTTTTTCCACAGACAAAGCTATTACCCTCGAAAACTAAAACTTTTGAAATAGGAAAAGAGCCTTTAATCACATTCTTTACCATGTGCAATCATAAAATTGTCTAATATCTTCATTTTTTCAACATACGTAGCTATTACCCTCGAAAACTAAAACTTTTGAAATAGGAAAAGAGCCTTTAATCACATTCTTTACCATGTGCAATCATAAAATAGTCTAATATCTTCATTTTTTCAACATACGTAGCTATTACCCTCGAAAACTAAAACTTTTGAAATAGGAAAAGAGCCTTTAATCACATTCTTTACCATTTGCAATCATAAAATAGTCTAATATCTTCATTTTTTCAACATACGTAGCTATTACCCTCGAAAACTAAAACTTTTGAAATAGGAAAAGAGCCTTTAATCACATTCTTTACCATTTGCAATCATAAAATAGTCTAATATCTTAATTTTTTCAACATACGTAGCTATTACCCTCGAAAACTAAAACTTTTGAAATAGGAAAAGAGCCTTTAATCACATTCTTTACCATTTGCAATCATAAAATAGTCTAATATCTTCATTTTTTCAACATACGTAGCTATTACCCTCGAAAACTAAAACTTTTGAAATAGGAAAAGAGCCTTTAATCACATTCTTTACCATTTGCAATCATAAAATTGTCTAATATCTTCATTTTTTCAACATACGTAGCTATTACCCTCGAAAACTAAAACTTTTGAACATAGGAAAAGAGCCTTTAATCACATTCTTTACCATTTGCAATCATAAAATAGTCTAATATCTTCATTTTTTCAACATACGTAGCTATTACCCTCGAAAACTAAAACTTTTGAAATAGGAAAAGAGCCTTTAATCACATTCTTTACCATTTGCAATCATAAAAAGTCTAATATCTTCATTTTTTCCACAGACAAAGCTATTACCCTCGAAAACTAAAACTTTTGAAATAGGAAAAGAGCCTTTAATCACATTCTTTACCATTGCAATCATAAAATAGTCTAATATCTTCATTTTTTCAACATACGTAGCTATTACCCTCGAAAACTAAAACTTTTGAAATAGGAAAAGAGCCTTTAATCACATTCTTTACCATTTGCAATCATAAAATAGTCTAATATCTTCATTTTTTCAACATACGTAGCTATTACCCTCGAAAACTAAAACTTTTGAAATAGGAAAAGAGCCTTTAATCACATTCTTTACCATTTGCAATCATAAAATAGTCTAATATCTTCATTTTTTCAACAAACGTAGCTATTACCCTCGAAAACTAAAACTTTTGAAATAGGAAAAGAGCCTTTAATCACATTCTTTACCATTTGCAATCATAAAATAGTCTAATATCTTCATTTTTTCAACATACGTAGCTATTACCCTCGAAAACTAAAACTTTTGAAATAGGAAAAGAGCCTTTAATCACATTCTTTACCATTTGCAATCATAAAATAGTCTAATATCTTCATTTTTTCAACATACGTAGCTATTACCCTCGAAAACTAAAACTTTTGAAATAGGAAAAGAGCCTTTAATCACATTCTTTACCATTTGCAATCATAAAATAGTCTAATATCTTCATTTTTTCAACATACGTAGCTATTACCCTCGAAAACTAAAACTTTTGAAATAGGAAAAGAGCCTTTAATCACATTCTTTACCATGTGCAATCATAAAATAGTCTAATATCTTCATTTTTTCAACATACTTAGCTATTACCCTCGAAAACTAAAACTTTTGAAATAGGAAAAGAGCCTTTAATCACATTCTTTACCATTGCAATCATAAAATTGTCTAATATCTTAATTTTTTCAAAATACGTAACTATTACCCTCGAAAACTAAAACTTTTGAAATAGGAAAAGAGCCTTTAATCACATTCTTTACCATTTGCAATCATAAAATAGTCTAATATCTTCATTTTTTCAACATACGTAGCTATTACCCTCGAAAACTAAAACTTTTGAAATAGGAAAAGAGCCTTTAATCACATTCTTTACCATTGCAATCATAAAATAGTCTAATATCTTCATTTTTTCAACATACGTAGCTATTACCCTCGAAAACTAAAACTTTTGAAATAGGAAAAGAGCCTTTAATCACATTCTTTACCATTTGCAATCATAAAATGTCTAATATCTTCATTTTTTCAACATACGTAGCTATTACCCTCGAAAACTAAAACTTTTGAAATAGGAAAAGAGCCTTTAATCACATTCTTTACCATTTGCAATCATAAAATAGTCTAATATCTTCATTTTTTCAACATACTTAGCTATTACCCTCGAAAACTAAAACTTTTGACATAGGAAAAGAGCCTTTAATCACATTCTTTACCATGTGCAATCATAAAATAGTCTAATATCTTCATTTTTTCAACATACGTAGCTATTACCCTCGAAAACTAAAACTTTTGAAATAGGAAAAGAGCCTTTAATCACATTCTTTACCATTTGCAATCATAAAATAGTCTAATATCTTCATTTTTTCAACATACGTAGCTATTACCCTCGAAAACTAAAACTTTTGAAATAGGAAAAGAGCCTTTAATCACATTCTTTACCATTTGCAATCATAAAATTGTCTAATATCTTAATTTTTTCAAAATACGTAACTATTACCCTCGAAAACTAAAACTTTTGAAATAGGAAAAGAGCCTTTAATCACATTCTTTACCATTTGCAATCATAAAATAGTCAATATCTTCTTTTTTTCAACATACGTAGCTATTACCCTCGAAAACTAAAACTTTTGACATAGGAAAAGAGCCTTTAATCACATTCTTTACCATGTGCAATCATAAAATAGTCTAATATCTTAATTTTTTCAAAATACGTAGCTATTACCCTCGAAAACTAAAACTTTTGAAATAGGAAAAGAGCCTTTAATCACATTCTTTACCATTTGCAATCATAAAATAGTCTAATATCTTCATTTTTTCAACATACGTAGCTATTACCCTCGAAAACTAAAACTTTTGACATAGGAAAAGAGCCTTTAATCACATTCTTTACCATTTGCAATCATAAAATAGTCTAATATCTTCATTTTTTCAACATACGTAGCTATTACCCTCGAAAACTAAAACTTTTGAAATAGGAAAAGAGCCTTTAATCACATTCTTTACCATTTGCAATCATAAAATAGTCTAATATCTTCATTTTTTCAACATACGTAGCTATTACCCTCGAAAACTAAAACTTTTACATAGGAAAAGAGCCTTTAATCACATTCTTTACCATTTGCAATCATAAAATAGTCTAATATCTTCATTTTTTCAACATACGTAGCTATTACCCTCGAAAACTAAAACTTTTGAAATAGGAAAAGAGCCTTTAATCACATTCTTTACCATTTGCAATCATAAAATTGTCTAATATCTTCATTTTTTCCACAGACAAAGCTATTACCCTCGAAAACTAAAACTTTTGAAATAGGAAAAGAGCCTTTAATCACATTCTTTACCATGTGCAATCATAAAATAGTCTAATATCTTCATTTTTTCAACATACGTAGCTATTACCCTCGAAAACTAAAACTTTTGAAATAGGAAAAGAGCCTTTAATCACATTCTTTACCATGTGCAATCATAAAATTGTCTAATATCTTCATTTTTTCAACATACGTAGCTATTACCCTCGAAAACTAAAACTTTTGAAATAGGAAAAGAGCCTTTAATCACATTCTTTACCATGTGCAATCATAAAATTGTCTAATATCTTTATTTTTTCAACATACGTAGCTATTACCCTCGAAAACTAAAACTTTTGAAATAGGAAAAGAGCCTTTAATCACATTCTTTACCATTTGCAATCATAAAATAGTCTAATATCTTCATTTTTTCAACATACGTAGCTATTACCCTCGAAAACTAAAACTTTTGAAATAGGAAAAGAGCCTTTAATCACATTCTTTACCATTTGCAATCATAAAATAGTCTAATATCTTCTTTTTTTCAACATACGTAGCTATTACCCTCGAAAACTAAAACTTTTGACATAGGAAAAGAGCCTTTAATCACATTCTTTACCATGTGCAATCATAAAATTGTCTAATATCTTAATTTTTTCAAAATACGTAACTATTACCCTCGAAAACTAAAACTTTTGAAATAGGAAAAGAGCCTTTAATCACATTCTTTACCATTTGCAATCATAAAATAGTCTAATATCTTCATTTTTTCAACATACGTAGCTATTATTCTCAAAAACTAAAACTTTTGACATAGGAAAAGAGCCTTTAATTACATTCTTTACCATTTGCAATCATAAAATAGTCTAATATCTTCATTTTTTCAACATACGTAGCTATTACCCTCGAAAACTAAAACTTTTGAAATAGGAAAAGAGCCTTAAATCACATTCTTTACCATGTGCAATCATAAAATAGTCTAATATCTTCATTTTTTCAACATACTTAGCTATTACCCTCGAAAACTAAAACTTTTGAAATAGGAAAAGAGCCTTTAATCACATTCTTTACCATGTGCAATCATAAAATTGTCTAATATCTTAATTTTTTCAAAATACGTAACTATTACCCTCGAAAACTAAAACTTTTGAAATAGGAAAAGAGCCTTTAATCACATTCTTTACCATTTGCAATCATAAAATAGTCTAATATCTTCTTTTTTTCAACATACGTAGCTATTACCCTCGAAAACTAAAACTTTTGACATAGGAAAAGACCCTTTAATCACATTGTTTACCTTTTTCAATCATAAAATAGTCTAATATCTTCATTTTTTCCACAGACAAAGCTATTACCCTCGAAAACTAAAACTTTTGAAATAGGAAAAGAGCCTTTAATCACATTCTTTACCATTTGCAATGATAAAATAGTCTAATATCTTCATTTTTTCAACATACGTAGCTATTACCCTCGAAAACTAAAACTTTTGAAATAGGAAAAGAGCCTTTAATCACATTCTTTACCATTTGCAATCATAAAATTGTCTAATATCTTCATTTTTTCCACAGACAAAGCTATTACCCTCGAAAACTAAAACTTTTGACATAGGAAAAGAGCCTTTAATCTTATTCTTTACCATGTGCAATCATAAAATAGTCTAATAACTTCATTTTTTCAACATACGTAGCTATTACCCTCGAAAACTTAAGCTTTTGAAATAGGAAAAGAGCCTTTAATCACATTCTTTACCATGTGCAATCATAAAATTGTCTAATATCTTCATTTTTTCCACAGACAAAGCTATTACCCTCGAAAACTAAAACTTTTGAAATAGGAAAAGAGCCTTAAATCACATTCTTTACCATGTGCAATCATAAAATAGTGTAATATCTTCATTTTTTCAACATACTTAGCTATTACCCTTTCGAAAACTTAAGCTTTTGAAATAGGAAAAGAGCCTTTAATCACATTCTTTACCATGTGCAATCATAAAATTGTCTAATATCTTCATTTTTTCCACAGACAAAGCTATTACCCTCGAAAACTAAAAACTTTTGAAATAGGAAAAGAGCCTTAAATCACATTCTTTACCATGTGCAATCATAAAATAGTGTAATATCTTCATTTTTTCAACATACTTAGCTATTACCCTCGAAAACTAAAACTTTTGAAATAGGAAAAGAGCCTTTAATCACATTCTTTACCATTTGCAATCATAAAATAGTCTAATATCTTCATTTTTTCAACATACGTAGCTATTACCCTCGAAAACTAAAACTTTTGAAATAGGAAAAGAGTCTTTAATCACATTCTTTACCATGTGCAATCATAAAATTGTCTAATATCTTTATTTTTTCAACATACGTAGCTATTAACCTCGAAAACTAAAACTTTTGAAATAGGAAAAGAGCCTTTAATCACATTCTTTACCATTTGCAATCATAAAATAGTCTAATATCTTCATTTTTTCAACATACTTAGCTATTACCCTCGAAAACTAAAACTTTTGAAATAGGAAAAGAGCCTTTAATCACATTCTTTACCATGTGCAATCATAAAATTGTCTAATATCTTAATTTTTTCAAAATACGTAACTATTACCCTCGAAAACTAAAACTTTTGAAATAGGAAAAGAGCCTTTAATCACATTCTTTACCATTTGCAATCATAAAATAGTCTAATATCTTCTTTTTTTCAACATACGTAGCTATTACCCTCGAAAACTAAAACTTTGGACATAGGAAAAGAGCCTTTAATCACATTCTTTACCATTTGCAATCATAAAATTGTCTAATATCTTAATTTTTTCAAAATACGTAACTATTACCCTCGAAAACTAAAACTTTTGAAATAGGAAAAGAGCCTTTAATCACATTCTTTACCATTTGCAATCATAAAATAGTCTAATATCTTCTTTTTTTCAACATACGTAGCTATTACCCTCGAAAACTAAAACTTTTGACATAGGAAAAGACCCTTTAATCACATTGTTTACCTTTTTCAATCATAAAATAGTCTAATATCTTCATTTTTTCCACAGACAAAGCTATTACCCTCGAAAACTAAAACTTTTGAAATAGGAAAAGAGCCTTTAATCACATTCTTTACCATTTGCAATGATAAAATAGTCTAATATCTTCATTTTTTCAACATACCTAGCTATTATTCTCGAAAACTAAAACTTTTTACATAGGAAAAGAGCCTTTAATTACATTCTTTACCGTTTGCATTCATAAAATAGTCTAATATCTTCATTTTTTCAACATACGTAGCTATTACCCTCGAAAACTAAAACTTTTGAAATAGGAAAAGAGCCTTTAATCACATTCTTTACCATTTGCAATCATAAAATTGTCTAATATCTTCATTTTTTCCACAGACAAAACTATTACCCTCGAAAACTAAAACTTTTGACATAGGAAAAGAGCCTTTAATCTTATTCTTTACCATCTGCAATCATAAAATAGTCTAATAACTTCATTTTTTCAACATACGTAGCTATTACCCTCGAAAACTTAAGCTTTTGAAATAGGAAAAGAGCCTTTAATCACATTCTTTACCATGTGCAATCATAAAATTGTCTAATATCTTCATTTTTTCCACAGACAAAGCTATTACCCTCGAAAACTAAAACTTTTGAAATAGGAAAAGAGCCTTAAATCACATTCTTTACAATGTGCAATCATAAAATAGTGTAATATCTTCATTTTTTCAACATACTTAGCTATTACCCTCGAAAACTAAAACTTTTGAAATAGGAAAAGAGCCTTTAATCACATTCTTTACCATTTGCAATCATAAAATAGTCTAATATCTTCATTTTTTCAACATACGTAGCTATTACCCTCGAAAACTAAAACTTTTGAAATAGGAAAAGAGTCTTTAATCACATTCTTTACCATGTGCAATCATAAAATTGTCTAATATCTTTATTTTTTCAACATACGTAGCTATTACCCTCGAAAACTAAAACTTTTGAAATAGGAAAAGAGCCTTTAATCACATTCTTTACCATTTGCAATCATAAAATAGTCTAATATCTTCATTTTTTCAACATACGTAGCTATTACCCTCGAAAACTAAAACTTTTGAAATAGGAAAAGAGCCTTTAATCACATTCTTTACCATTTGCAATCATAAAATAGTCTAATATCTTCTTTTTTTCAACATACGTAGCTATTACCCTCGAAAACTAAAACTTTTGACATAGGAAAAGAGCCTTTAATCACATTCTTTACCATGTGCAATCATAAAATTGTCTAATATCTTAATTTTTTCAAAATACGTAACTATTACCCTCGAAAACTAAAACTTTTGAAATAGGAAAAGAGCCTTTAATCACATTCTTTACCATTTGCAATCATAAAATAGTCTAATATCTTCATTTTTTCAACATACGTAGCTATTATTCTCAAAAACTAAAACTTTTGACATAGGAAAAGAGCCTTTAATTACATTCTTTACCATTTGCAATCATAAAATAGTCTAATATCTTCATTTTTTCAACATACGTAGCTATTACCTCGAAAACTAAAACTTTTGAAATAGGAAAAGAGCCTTAAATCACATTCTTTACCATGTGCAATCATAAAATAGTCTAATATCTTCATTTTTTCAACATACTTAGCTATTACCCTCGAAAACTAAAACTTTTGAAATAGGAAAAGAGCCTTTAATCACATTCTTTACCATTTGCAATCATAAAATTGTCTAATATCTTAATTTTTTCAAAATACGTAACTATTACCCTCGAAAACTAAAACTTTTGAAATAGGAAAAGAGCCTTTAATCACATTCTTTACCATTTGCAATCATAAAATAGTCTAATATCTTCTTTTTTCAACATACGTAGCTATTACCCTCGAAAACTAAAACTTTTGACATAGGAAAAGACCCTTTAATCACATTGTTTACCTTTTTCAATCATAAAATAGTCTAATATCTTCATTTTTTCCACAGACAAAGCTATTACCCTCGAAAACTAAAACTTTTTACATAGGAAAAGAGCCTTTAATCACATTCTTTACCATTTGCAATGATAAAATAGTCTAATATCTTCATTTTTTCAACATACGTAGCTATTACCCTCGAAAACTAAAACTTTTGAAATAGGAAAAGAGCCTTTAATCACATTCTTTACCATTTGCAATCATAAAATTGTCTAATATCTTCATTTTTTCCACAGACAAAGCTATTACCCTCGAAAACTAAAACTTTTGACATAGGAAAAGAGCCTTTAATCTTATTCTTTACCATGTGCAATCATAAAATAGTCTAATAACTTCATTTTTTCAACATACGTAGCTATTACCCTCGAAAACTTAAGCTTTTGAAATAGGAAAAGAGCCTTTAATCACATTCTTTACCATGTGCAATCATAAAATTGTCTAATATCTTCATTTTTTCCACAGACAAAGCTATTACCCTCGAAAACTAAAACTTTTGAAATAGGAAAAGAGCCTTAAATCACATTCTTTACCATGTGCAATCATAAAATAGTGTAATATCTTCATTTTTTCAACATACTTAGCTATTACCCTCGAAAACTTAACTTTTGAAATAGGAAAAGAGCCTTTAATCACATTCTTTACCATGTGCAATCATAAAATTGTCTAATATCTTCATTTTTTCAACAAAGCTATTACCCTCGAAAACTAAAAACTTTTGAAATAGGAAAAGAGCCTTAATCACATTCTTTACCATGTGCAATCATAAAATAGTCTAATATCTTCATTTTTTCAACATACTTAGCTATTACCCTCGAAAACTAAAACTTTTGAAATAGGAAAAGAGCCTTTAATCACATTCTTTACCATTTGCAATCATAAAATAGTCTAATATCTTCATTTTTTCAACATACGTAGCTATTACCCTCGAAAACTAAAACTTTTGAAATAGGAAAAGAGTCTTTAATCACATTCTTTACCATTGCAATCATAAAATTGTCTAATATCTTTATTTTTTCAACATACGTAGCTATTACCTCGAAAACTAAAACTTTTGAAATAGGAAAAGAGCCTTTAATCACATTCTTTACCATTTGCAATCATAAAATAGTCTAATATCTTCATTTTTTCAACATACTTAGCTATTACCCTCGAAAACTAAAACTTTTGAAATAGGAAAAGAGCCTTTAATCACATTCTTTACCATGTGCAATCATAAAATAGTCTAATATCTTAATTTTTTCAACATACGTAGCTATTACCCTCGAAAACTAAAACTTTTGAAATAGGAAAAGAGCCTTTAATCACATTCTTTACCATTTGCAATCATAAAATAGTCTAATATCTTCTTTTTTTCAACATACGTAGCTATTACCCTCGAAAACTAAAACTTTTGACATAGGAAAAGAGCCTTTAATCACATTCTTTACCATTTGCAATCATAAAATTGTCTAATATCTTAATTTTTTCAAAATACGTAACTATTACCCTCGAAAACTAAAACTTTTGAAATAGGAAAAGAGCCTTTAATCACATTCTTTACCATTTGCAATCATAAAATAGTCTAATATCTTCTTTTTTTCAACATACGTAGCTATTACCCTCGAAAACTAAAACTTTTGACATAGGAAAAGACCCTTTAATCACATTGTTTACCTTTTTCAATCATAAAATAGTCTAATATCTTCATTTTTTCCACAGACAAAGCTATTACCCTCGAAAACTAAAACTTTTGAAATAGGAAAAGAGCCTTTAATCACATTCTTTACCATTTGCAATGATAAAATAGTCTAATATCTTCATTTTTTCAACATACGTAGCTATTATTCTCGAAAACTAAAACTTTTTACATAGGAAAAGAGCCTTTAATTACATTCTTTACCGTTTGCATTCATAAAATAGTCTAATATCTTCATTTTTTCAACATACGTAGCTATTACCCTCGAAAACTAAAACTTTTGAAATAGGAAAAGAGCCTTTAATCACATTCTTTACCATTTGCAATCATAAAATTGTCTAATATCTTCATTTTTTCCACAGACAAAACTATTACCCTCGAAAACTAAAACTTTTGACATAGGAAAAGAGCCTTTAATCTTATTCTTTACCATCTGCAATCATAAAATAGTCTAATAACTTCATTTTTTCAACATACGTAGCTATTACCCTCGAAAACTTAAGCTTTTGAAATAGGAAAAGAGCCTTTAATCACATTCTTTACCATGTGCAATCATAAAATTGTCTAATATCTTCATTTTTTCCACAGACAAAGCTATTACCCTCGAAAACTAAAACTTTTGAAATAGGAAAAGAGCCTTAAATCACATTCTTTACAATGTGCAATCATAAAATAGTGTAATATCTTCATTTTTTCAACATACTTAGCTATTACCCTCGAAAACTAAAACTTTTGAAATAGGAAAAGAGCCTTTAATCACATTCTTTACCATTTGCAATCATAAAATAGTCTAATATCTTCATTTTTTCAACATACGTAGCTATTACCCTCGAAAACTAAAACTTTTGAAATAGGAAAAGAGTCTTTAATCACATTCTTTACCATGTGCAATCATAAAATTGTCTAATATCTTTATTTTTTCAACATACGTAGCTATTACCCTCGAAAACTAAAACTTTTGAAATAGGAAAAGAGCCTTTAATCACATTCTTTACCATTTGCAATCATAAAATAGTCTAATATCTTCATTTTTTCAACATACGTAGCTATTACCCTCGAAAACTAAAACTTTTGAAATAGGAAAAGAGCCTTTAATCACATTCTTTACCATTTGCAATCATAAAATAGTCTAATATCTTCTTTTTTTCAACATACGTAGCTATTACCCTCGAAAACTAAAACTTTTGACATAGGAAAAGAGCCTTTAATCACATTCTTTACCATGTGCAATCATAAAATAGTCTAATATCTTCATTTTTTCAACATACGTAGCTATTACCCTCGAAAACTAAAACTTTTGAAATAGGAAAAGAGCCTTTAATCACATTCTTTACCATTTGCAATCATAAAATAGTCTAATATCTTCATTTTTTCAACATACGTAGCTATTACCCTCGAAAACTAAAACTTTTGACATAGGAAAAGAGCCTTTAATCACATTCTTTACCATTTGCAATCATAAAATAGTCTAATATCTTCATTTTTTCAACATACGTAGCTATTACCCTCGAAAACTAAAACTTTTGAAATAGGAAAAGAGCCTTTAATCACATTCTTTACCATTTGCAATCATAAAATAGTCTAATATCTTCATTTTTTCAACATACGTAGCTATTACCCTCGAAAACTAAAACTTTTGAAATAGGAAAAGAGCCTTTAATCACATTCTTTACCATTTGCAATCATAAAATTGTCTAATATCTTCATTTTTTCAAAATACGTAACTATTACCCTCGAAAACTAAAACTTTTGAAATAGGAAAAGAGCCTTTAATCACATTCTTTACCATTTGCAATCATAAAATAGTCTAATATCTTCATTTTTTCAACATACGTAGCTATTACCCTCGAAAACTAAAACTTTTGACATAGGAAAAGACCCTTTAATCACATTGTTTACCTTTTTCAATCATAAAATAGTCTAATATCTTCATTTTTTCCACAGACAAAGCTATTACCCTCGAAAACTAAAACTTTTACATAGGAAAAGAGCCTTTAATCACATTCTTTACCATTTGCAATGATAAAATAGTCTAATATCTTCATTTTTTCAACATACGTAGCTATTACCCTCGAAAACTAAAACTTTTGAAATAGGAAAAGAGCCTTTAATCACATTCTTTACCATTTGCAATCATAAAATTGTCTAATATCTTCATTTTTTCCACAGACAAAGCTATTACCCTCGAAAACTAAAACTTTTGACATAGGAAAAGAGCCTTTAATCACATTCTTTACCATGTGCAATCATAAAATAGTCTAATATCTTCATTTTTTCAACATACGTAGCTATTACCCTCGAAAACTAAAACTTTTGAAATAGGAAAAGAGCCTTTAATCACATTCTTTACCATGTGCAATCATAAAATTGTCTAATATCTTCATTTTTTCAACAAAGCTATTACCCTCGAAAACTAAAACTTTTGAAATACGAAAAGAGCCTTAATCACATTCTTTACCATGTGCAATCATAAAATAGTCTAATATCTTCATTTTTTCAACATACTTAGCTATTACCCTCGAAAACTAAAACTTTTGAAATAGGAAAAGAGCCTTTAATCACATTCTTTACCATTTGCAATCATAAAATTAGTCTAATATCTTCATTTTTTCAACATACGTAGCTATTACCCTCGAAAACTAAAACTTTTGAACATAGGAAAAGAGCCTTTAATCACATTCTTTACCATGTGCAATCATAAAATAGTCTAATATCTTCATTTTTTCAACATACGTAGCTATTACCCTCGAAAACTAAAACTTTTGAAATAGGAAAAGAGCCTTTAATCACATTCTTTACCATTTGCAATCATAAAATAGTCTAATATCTTCATTTTTTCAACATACGTAGCTATTACCCTCGAAAACTAAAACTTTTGAAATAGGAAAAGAGCCTTTAATCACATTCTTTACCATTTGCAATCATAAAATTAGTCTAATATCTTCATTTTTTCAACAACGTAGCTATTACCCTCGAAAACTAAAACTTTTGAAATAGGAAAAGAGCCTTTAATCACATTCTTTACCATTTGCAATCATAAAATAGTCTAATATCTTCATTTTTTCAACATACTAGCTATTACCCTCGAAAACTAAAACTTTTACATAGGAAAAGAGCCTTTAATCACATTCTTTACCATTTGCAATCATAAAATAGTCTAATATCTTCATTTTTTCAACATACGTAGCTATTACCCTCGAAAACTAAAACTTTTGAAATAGGAAAAGAGCCTTTAATCACATTCTTTACCATTTGCAATCATAAAATAGTCTAATATCTTCATTTTTTCAACATACGTAGCTATTACCCTCGAAAACTAAAACTTTTGAAATAGGAAAAGAGCCTTTAATCACATTCTTTACCATTTGCAATCATAAAATTGTCTAATATCTTCATTTTTTCAACAAAGCTATTACCCTCGAAAACTAAAACTTTTGAAATAGGAAAAGAGCCTTTAATCACATTCTTTACCATGTGCAATCATAAAATAGTCTAATATCTTCATTTTTTCAACATACGTAGCTATTACCCTCGAAAACTAAAACTTTTGAAATAGGAAAAGAGCCTTTAATCACATTCTTTACCATTTGCAATCATAAAATAGTCTAATATCTTCATTTTTTCAACATACGTAGCTATTACCCTCGAAAACTAAAACTTTTGAAATAGGAAAAGAGCCTTTAATCACATTCTTTACCATTGCAATCATAAAATGTC
This sequence comes from Artemia franciscana, assembly GCF_032884065.1. Classification (NCBI taxonomy): domain Eukaryota; kingdom Metazoa; phylum Arthropoda; class Branchiopoda; order Anostraca; family Artemiidae; genus Artemia; species Artemia franciscana. The sequence continues at coordinate 57,958 of NW_027063707.1, forward strand.
TAATATCTTCATTTTTTCAACATACGTAGCTATTACCCTCGAAAACTAAAACTTTTGAAATAGGAAAAGAGCCTTTAATCACATTCTTTACCATTTGCAATCATAAAATAGTCTAATATCTTCATTTTTTCAACATACGTAGCTATTACCCTCGAAAACTAAAACTTTTGAACATAGGAAAAGAGCCTTTAATCACATTCTTTACCATTGCAATCATAAAATTGTCTAATATCTTCATTTTTTCAAACATACGTACTATTACCCTCGAAAACTAAAACTTTTGAAATAGGAAAAGAGCCTTTAATCACATTCTTTACCATTTGTGCAATCATAAAATAGTCTAATATCTTCATTTTTTCAACATACGTAGCTATTACCCTCGAAAACTAAAACTTTTGAAATAGGAAAAGAGCCTTTAATCACATTCTTTACCATTGCAATCATAAAATGTCTAATATCTTCATTTTTTCCACAGACAAAGCTATTACCCTCGAAAACTAAAACTTTTGAAATAGGAAAAGAGCCTTTAATCACATTCTTTACCATTTGCAATCATAAAATAGTCTAATATCTTCATTTTTTCAACATACGTAGCTATTACCCTCGAAAACTAAAACTTTTGAAATAGGAAAAGAGCCTTTAATCACATTCTTTACCATTTGCAATCATAAAATAGTCTAATATCTTCATTTTTTCAACATACGTAGCTATTACCCTCGAAAACTAAAACTTTTGAAATAGGAAAAGAGCCTTTAATCACATTCTTTACCATTTGCAATCATAAAATTGTCTAATATCTTCATTTTTTCAACAACGTAGCTATTACCCTCGAAAACTAAAACTTTTGAAATAGGAAAAGAGCCTTTAATCACATTCTTTACCATTGCAATCATAAAATAGTCTAATATCTTCATTTTTTCAACATACGTAGCTATTACCCTCGAAAACTAAAACTTTTGAAATAGGAAAAGAGCCTTTAATCACATTCTTTACCATTGCAATCATAAAATAGTCTAATATCTTAATTTTTTCCACAGACAAAGCTATTACCCTCGAAAACTAAAACTTTTGAAATAGGAAAAGAGCCTTTAATCACATTCTTTACCATGTGCAATCATAAAATAGTCTAATATCTTCATTTTTTCAACATACGTAGCTATTACCCTCGAAAACTAAAACTTTTGAAATAGGAAAAGAGCCTTTAATCACATTCTTTACCATTTGCAATCATAAAATAGTCTAATATCTTCATTTTTTCAACATACGTAGCTATTACCCTCGAAAACTAAAACTTTTGAACATAGGAAAAGAGCCTTTAATCACATTCTTTACCATGTGCAATCATAAAATAGTCTAATATCTTCATTTTTTCAACATACGTAGCTATTACCCTCGAAAACTAAAACTTTTGAAATAGGAAAAGAGCCTTTAATCACATTCTTTACCATTTGCAATCATAAAATAGTCTAATATCTTCATTTTTTCAACATACGTAGCTATTACCCTCGAAAACTAAAACTTTTGAAATAGGAAAAGAGCCTTTAATCACATTCTTTACCATGTGCAATCATAAAATTGTCTAATATCTTAATTTTTTCAAAATACGTAACTATTACCCTCGAAAACTAAAACTTTTGAAATAGGAAAAGAGCCTTTAATCACATTCTTTACCATTTGCAATCATAAAATAGTCTAATATCTTCATTTTTTCAACATACGTAGCTATTACCCTCGAAAACTAAAACTTTTGACATAGGAAAAGAGCCTTTAATCACATTCTTTACCATTTGCAATCATAAAATAGTCTAATATCTTCATTTTTTCCACAGACAAAGCTATTACCCTCGAAAACTAAAACTTTTGAAATAGGAAAAGAGCCTTTAATCACATTCTTTACCATTTGCAATCATAAAATAGTCTAATATCTTCATTTTTTCAACATACGTAGTAAT
>NW_027063708.1:0-31501 GCF_032884065.1 Artemia franciscana
AGAGATCCTAATATTTATAAACTGGCGGAATATTTCTCCCCATCCATGCAATAAGAGGGCAAATGGCAAAAAGTCGATCTTTACGGCATATATTCTTTAGGTCTAATTGTGATGCTGGATCGATTGGTTAAGTTTATTCGTTTTTGTTTGTTCAATGCACCACTAGTACATTAAAAAAACTAGTCTCTATATCTCTATATCATGACGCAATGCTTCGAGTCAATTTATTTGAGATGAAATATAAAAAACTAGTTTTTTTAACTGAAAGTAAGGAGCGACATTAAAACTTAAAACGAACAGAAATTACTCCGTGTATGAAAGGGGCTGTTCCCTTCTCAACGCCCCGCTCTTTACGCTAAAGTTTGACTCTTTCCCTCAATTCTGCTTTATTAAACAGTAAAAAACTTTAGCGTAAAGAGCGGGGCGTTGAGAAGGGAACAGCCCCTTTCATAAACGGAGTAATTTCTGTTTGTTTTAAGTTTTAATGTCCCTCCTTACTTTCAGTTAAAAAATTTAGTTTTTTTTATTTAATTTCTGAACGTTTTTGAATTCATGCATGTTTGATTTTGGCTTTCCGCACATAAATTATTCAAATGAAATTTGCATATTAATTCCTTTTTTTTGGCTAATTGGCTTTCTCTTGGTTTTGATCAGACGATTTTGAGAAAAAAAGGGTGGGGGAGGAGGCCTAGTTGCCCTCCAATTTTTTGGTTACTTGAAAAGGCAACTAGAACTTTTAATTTTTAACGAATGTTTTTATTAGTAAAAATATACGTAACTTAAGAATTAACTTACGTAAAGAACTTTTATATTCTTTTATTTTTATTATGTATATGAGGGGGTTTACTAAAGCTTAAATTTAGTACTAAAGCACTAAAGCTTAAATTTTGTCCTAACTCTTTAAGAATGATCCCTGAATCAGGAAGGCCGTAAAATAAATAGTTGAAATTACTAAAAAGACTTTAGCGTAAAGAGCGAGGTATTTAGGAGGAGATAAGCCCTCAGATGCGTAATAATCTCTGTTCGTTTTAAGTTTTAATGCTGCTCCTTACTTTCAGTTGAAAAAACTTTTTCATATTTATTTTTTCATTGTTTATTTGTGTTGCGAGAGCAACACTTTGGTTTTGTCCCGGTTTTTTTTTTTTTTTTTTTTTCCTATGCCGCCGATCTCAGCTTATTCCTGGAAACTGGTAAGGGTCTAACCTGTGCGGTTTTTACGGAAAGTGTGGACCTCAGGCCGGATTGATGAATATGACATTACATTTTGGAAAGCTCCGTAGAACTCTTGCCTGGGGCCAAAAAGGATGGTTTTTGCTTGTCCTCGAGCCAGAGCCTATGGTGTGCGAAGTGAAGTGGAGTTATATAGCCTATGTCAGAGAGGAGTATCTGAAGTTGTGCAGCCAAGCTTTCGTTTCATCAAACCATGTTTCTGCTTTCGAGTGGAAAGCTCCGTTCTAGCAGGCAAGCAGGCAGGCACCAGTTTCAAATCGAAGATGGACTAAAATCTATAAGTGTTAAATATATGCGGTAGTTCCCCGGCCCCACAGCCAATATATCTTCTTTGAGTGATAAATAGAAAAATTTACAGAAACAAAAAAGTGCGATTTTCCCACGGGTCCGAAAGTGCTGCCATCTATTGTTTCTAGCCATTTCTGTTCGTGATTTCAGCTGACTTTACCATTCTTTTTTTTTTTCTACTTGGGATTGCAATAGAGAAATGGTATCAGATATACCTCTTAAACTTTAAAAGTTCTCTCATTGCTAAATAAATTAGAGCTTATCCTTTGCTCCTTTCTAAGTGGTGGTGTTAGAAAGTTGGCCTCCGGCAAAAAAGTCAACTTTTGAACTAAGACAGATAGAATTTTTTTTTCAATGACAATCGATAGACCTTGATGAGCTGATCAAAGTATATGTTATCCATTTTTTGTTACAAAAAATCCTTCATGACATACACCAGTTTGAAAGTTTCAAGGGGTTGACAACTTCAGTGGTAAGGTACACACTTGAACCAAAAATAGGCCGATACCAATTGTGAGATATGTAGGGGACTTCCAAGCAACAGTCGATTATTACCTTATAATCATCTTTGGCAATGAGGGGTTTGCAACTTTTGCTGATTGGTGTACCTATTATCTGTTTCTGGTGTAATTGATGGTAAGAACAACTTGGTTCCCGATTGTAAGACATGTAGGGGAGTTGTAAGTAATAATCGGCTGTTAGGCTACAATGACTTCAGCGACAAGGGGTTTGCAACTTTTGCTAGTTGGTGTACCCATTATTTGTTTCCGGTGAACTTGGATGTATATTACGGGAGAGGGACTTGTAAGTAAGAATCGGTTGCTAGAGGAGGTTCATCAGAGGCTAAAAATTTGTGCAAATTGGTGCACATCTATGGTATTTGATCCTGAAAAGTCACGAATAGCTTTATAATACCAACTAGATTATATAAGATAATGTTCCAAGTTTCCATCGGTCACGATGTCTACGATTGAAAAGGATAAAGTTCAACTGGCTGCAAACTCAATTTAGTCCCTTCTTCCGATATTCTTTTGCTGTTGTTTTTTCAACGCTGAAGAACTTGATCATGTGATTACTGATTGTGTTCTGCTTTGAATATGCCGTTTTGAATGCTTTGATAGTTTTGATAACTTCAGAATTTAACCGATAGCGAAGAAACAAAACCAAAGTGTTGCTCTCGCAACACTTTTATCGGCGAAGCCGGACAAAGGTTGCCGCAACACTTCACGTTGCCCAGGCAACGTAGGTCTAGTTTTATAATAATGCTAGAAAGTCCTGCGCCCCCTTCATTGAATTTCTCTTCCCCCATGACATATTCCTTCAAGGAAAGATCCACCACATTAGATAGGAGCTTGAAACTTTTACAGTAGGGTTCTCTGATACGCTGAATGCGGTGGTGTGATTTTCGTTAAGATTCTATGACTTTTAGGGGGTGTTTCCCCCTATTTTCCAAAATAATACAAATTTTCTCAGGCTCGTAACTTTTGATGACAAAGACTAAATTTGATAAAACTTATATATTAAAAATCAGCATAAAAATCCAATTCTTCTGATGTATTTTTTAGTATCAAAATTCCGTTTTTTAGAGTTTCGTTTACTATTGAGCCGGGTCGCTCCTTACTACAGTTCGTTACCACGAACTGATGGATAATTTTTAAGTGCCCTATATGTTATATAAGCTACAGAACAATAACTTTTATAAGTTTGTCTTCGTGCTTTACATCTATGAAAATTTTTAAATTAATTGTTGCTTCTTTTTAGTTTTTAAATATATAGATTAAACATTGCAAAAAACTTCTGTCTAACTTAAGCAATGATACAAAAAATATAGTATTTCCTCTCTATATGGGGAGGGATTATCGTATATCAATATTATGTTGCTTCATTTCCTATCTTTCGCTATGTCCATTGCGGCTCCAAATAAAAAGAATGGCAGAACAGCTTTTTTTCCCTCATTTAAACATGTAATATATGCATAAGTTTCCTTATTGCATGGTTGGGGCAATTTTACTTTGTATTACGTTTGGAATATTTATCGCCTACTTTAGTTGTCGGCTAATGGGGTTTGTTCCATAGCTTGGATAATATATATATATATATATATATATATATATATATATATATATATATATATATATATATATATATATATATATATATATATATATATATATATATAACGAAAATAATATATATCCATATAGGTCATATTGGTTAACCATAGGTTATATAATATATAAAATATATATAACCAATGCAACGGCACAAACACATTAAAAAAAAAAAGGAGACAGAAGGAGAAAAGGAAGACTGTTTTCCTAAATTAGTGATTAATATAGACCAGCATTTGAATGAGGCCTTAACCCTACTCATCCATACAATCACATAGGTCAAACAGCACAGCCATACACAATCAACCATAAAGAATAATCCCTGGACGTCAATAAGTCTCTAATTAACTCTTATTATAGTATTATTTGTTTTTCCCTGAAATGGAAAAAGGATCCCAATTAGATCTGTTATTCTGATAGTTATTTACTTCTTTTTTTTTTGTTTTTATGACCACTTTCATATTATTGTTCTTGACATGTGTAGGGTCATTGAGGCAACCCTGTCTGTGGGATGAAAATGGGGAACGTGAAATTGAATTAATTGGTCATGTGATGCTGACAAACTAATTAGTAATTAATTTGGACACCGGCACAATTTTAGTTTAAGAATTAAAATTTTTTCAGTTGATGCAAAAAATACAGGTAACGTTTGTTGATGGAATTCATGTCTAGATAGTTTTTTGCACTTGTATTTAATTTTGAAACTTGTACCATTACACAATCACAGCTATTAATGAGCAGTAAATTGGGTGAAAATCCAGCGGTTGGATTAGTAAAAGTATTTTAAATTATAGGTTAACCTTGACATCCTGTTAACAACTAGGAATTGGAAAGAAGTGTATGTGTGGTATCATGGAAATGATAAAAGTCTAAGCTAAGCATTAATTTGTTTAGCATTATAATTATTCAACCCTTCAAATTGTTTTTTGTTGACTTAACTATAAGAGTGTTTTTTGCAAAGACAATATCCTATTTGGTTATTTATTCCTTCTGAATGTTTATTGCAAGTGTTCATTCCAATTGTTTATTCCAAGAGTATCACTTTTCTACATGCTCTTTTTCACATAGCTTGCTTCACATAAAGTACAAAAATCAATTAGCTGTTTAGTTTCAAAAACCACTAAAGAAATACAGACATAACCCATCCAAGTATAACAAAAAGGACCTGTATTAAAATTTCACCCTAATTTGTTTGGCATGGCATTTGATAAGCAGGGGTACAGCTAAGGGGGAGGGAGTTCTCCCCCTTCGAAGTTCCATTAAACCAGCCCGTTTAGGAATAAACATGAAATATTTTGTAATGGAAAACTGAACACATATCTTTCTTGAATTATTATTTTCAGTTATGTGCAACATAGTTGAAACTTTTAAGTGCGAAAAAGGCTATTGAACTTACCTAGTTAGTTTTCGCATATTCTTTATCATGGTTCGGTTTGACAACACTGCTGAAACTTCGCACATTAACTCTGACCATCAATATTTCGTAACAAGCAAAAGAAAAATCATGAAAAATCCAGGTGGTAAACAACATTTGGTACGTGGCCAAATATTATGCAAACAAATTTGGCAAACAATCCTTGGTACTTAAAAAAGCCGCTAAAAGCCGTAAAATGATAAATGAGACTTTGTTTTTTCTCGCATTTTTTATATATAATTGTCATGATATGCAATTGTAAATACAAATTTTATTTTGTCACAATTGTTTTAAGTACTAAAAGCCATGTAAAGGTATTGCTTTAGAGCAATTTTACTACCTGATTTACAAATTGATGCTTATTAATCAGAAAAATAACGTACATATCTCTTATACACTTATAAGAGATAGGTATATAAGGGAACGGTATTTATTTCTGATTTTTGTTGTTGGTATTTTTGTTAGTTTATGTTAGAAACTACTTAATGTAATGCGTTCTGGGGGGTCTGATTTCCACAATTCTCTGTTGTGGGTTCCATAATTCTGTTACTAAACCTATTGGATTTTCAACATGCCTAGTTATGTTTTATTAACCTAACTTCACTTCTTGAGTGTCGTCAGTATAAGAGATAAGTATCAAAATAACAGGTCTTGGGATAAAAAGAAAGAACGACTGTTTTCTTTTTTTATGAACCAATGCTGTCGGGGAATGGCAACGATTTTTTTTGTTGTGCAACACAGATTTTCTCTCGTAAATGGTTGCAGGAGCACTTATTCGATTGCAGTTAATTTTTACTGTGTATTCTTATGCTAAGCATGACTATGCAAGAAAGGAAAGCTCGTTGAATTTGTGTAACTCAAAAATTGTTGTCATTTTCAGTTGATTTTGCTGCTACAAGTTTTGTCATCTAGCTCAGAAGGATGTTGCTGTTATATTCTCATTTGCCACTTTGTGTGCTACCGGTATTTAATATATATATATATATATATATATATATATATATATATATATATATATATATATATATATATATATATATATATATATATATATATATATATTAAATATATATATTACCACTGAAGGCTGCTACTGACAACTCACCTCTATACCAAGTCAGGTGTGGCCGTCACATTTGTGCAACCTTCTCTCCATCCCACCTTTTTCCAGAGGCTCTTAAATTCCTCTGGTTAAGTTCTTACTTCCTTTAACTTTTTCTCAAGACCTCTTCCCTCCTCAATTGAAAAAATATGCTTTTAGTCCTAGAGCTGAATTGCCAATTGGCACGGTTTTGACAACGAATCACCCTTCCTCCACAAAAACTTAAATTTTGCTGTGTTAACATAACAATCTTAAAATTTTATTTGGCTTCATAGACAGTGCAATAGCGGTTCCTAAGTAAAGAGCGATGTAGGCACAATATTTCTTTTTATATTTTTATTATTATAGACCAGGGCACTTCTTATCGAAGGAGTTGTCTTAGAAACTTAGAGTAGGGCTCCTTCAATTGGAAATTGAAAGGGCTAGTGCCCTTTTTAATGGTCGAAAGTGATTGGAGGTCAATGAACATTCCTCACACGCCCACCTTGTCTTCAAACACATCCAAATCAAAATTTTGAGATAGACATTTTGTTCAAACGTAGTTGAAAGGTCTGGAAATATTGCTTTTGAGGATGACAACCGCCCACAGCCCTCAGGGCAAGGATTATAAGTTATGCTTTGGAGGCTTATAAGGTTTACATAGAAAAGGTGATCGTATAAACTTTGGAGTGAGCTCATTGGATTAGTAATCAGAAGTTCTAGTTCCCTTTTTAAGATTGAGAGTGATCATAGAGTGGATACCCCTCCCCACCTCATTTTCTCGAAATGCATCTGATAGAAATTTTGACATGGCTGTTTGTTGTCTTAGAAACTTCAAAAGGAGATCATTCGATTGGAAATTGAAAAGGTTAGTGCCGTTTTTAATAGTCGAAAGTGACTGGAGGGCAACTAACCCCCGTCCCATGCTTACTATTTCCCCAAACACATCCAATTAAAATTTTTAGATAACTATTTTGTTCAACGTAATTGAAACTACTACTACTAACAAATCACTGCAGCACAAAGCCGCCTGAGGCCAACACAGCTACGAACGCTCCTTCTCCGTCCTTATCTATTCAAAGCCTCCCTTTTTAGACCCTCCCAGGAAGTTCCTTTAAATCTTTCTTTCTGTTCGTTTTGAGTTTCATTTATTTATTGATGGTCATTTGTGGTAGTTCTACGCTTGGAAGATGATTTGTCTTTATTTTTGCTCATTTTTGGTTTAATGGAGCTCTTTACTTTTCTCTTCAAAAACTTGTCTTGTGGAAAAAGGTCTTTAATGAATGACTCTAAATATTAGGACAAAACCACATTGTTTTGCATGGACTATTGTTCCCTAGTAATCGTTTGAACGAGAAAATTAAATTATCCTTGGTCAATTTATCTTGAAAATCATCTAGCGTGTTTAAGTTGACCTTTCTAAGGGGCCACTTTTCGAAGCTATTTTAGCAAACTGGCATTACCGTGGATTCTAGTACATTAATCTAAGTTCTAAGATTTTTCTTCCAATACTTGAATACTATTTCCAACTGCAAAAGAACTTCTTGCCTTTTGGCTATTCTTCTTTATACATTCTCGCCACATCAAACAGCCTAATTGAAGATACTCACTATCACACTACTAATGCTATCTAAGCAGATGTATCAAGACATCCTCTCTGTCACTCTTCTCTGTACCTAATATGACACCTTCATTCTAGTTTAAGGGAATATAGTCTTCCTAACAATAATTTTCAAATTTATACCCAACATGAGCTTTTAAAACTCCCAAGAAGTCATTTAGCTTTCTAACAAAAAAAAAGAAATGAGCCAGGGCTCTGGAATTATCTATGCAATCTAAATCAGGGTGTTATATGTCAGAAAAGTTTAAGCTATAAACGGAGATAAAATACGATGATGATTAACTCTTGGTTCCACACCGAACCAACCACTAACCTCCCTTCCTACCTCAATCATAACAATATTATTTTCACACTTTGCCAAAATCACTCATCTAGTTGTATTTTTCTTCCTTTCTTTTCACAATACATAAGCTACAGACATATATGTTGGGAAGACAAATGGTGGTCTAAAAATATATACTTTTTGTTTTTTAGCCCGTGCCGTATAAAAATTACCATTACCCCGTTTAACGTACTGGCCCGTGTGTAACTATGATAAACCGTAATAATTAATGAGATGATCTTTCCGTCTTTGATTGCTTTACTAGTGGATTCCTTATAACCAGCAAAAAAAAGAAAGAACTGGGAATTGATTTATTGTTCTTGTTTAAATGGACCTAAATTTAGTACCTTACCTAAAGTGCCATGGGGGTGATATACTTTCATATATATGTTTGCTTTCTAATGTCTGTTGAATGCCAAATGGAATAATAGAGTGATAGATCTTTTAAGCTTAATAATTATCGTCACTGGAGCATAAATTCGGAAGAAATGATGAAGACATAGCTTTTATATTTATTATGTTGATGCGACAGTTTACTGGCACGCTTCTAATGATTTCTACTAGACAAACCAGTGCCATTTACAAAAAGATCAATGTATATTCATTAAAATATGTCTTGTTCACAGAGAAACAGAGTGTTTATTTGCAACAATGCTGTGACCTAAAAGCTTTTCTTTCTATTTATGGGACTAATTCTTCACACAAAAGAACTATTCAGGTTTTGTATTCTTTTTACTAGCTTAAAATAGTACCATGCTTGACGCATCGGACTGTTTGATTCAAGTGGGAGGGTTTTGAAAAAAAGGGATGGATTTTTCAGATATAAAGGAATAGTGTGATTTACTTTTGAAAATACGTCATACAAAGAAGCCATGTTCCTGTATGATACTAGGCCAAAGATGCACAATAGTTTAAAAAAAGGCGTGATTGCGCAGAAATCATGCAACCTACAAAATATGTTCTTTAATGTAATGTTTCATATAAATTTGTTGAAAACTGACATTAAAACTATATGACGTGAAATTTTCAATGATGACTTATGCATATATTAAATAAAAAAAAGATAAAAATAAAGAGAAATAGGAAAATTCTAAATAAACAAGAATCATCATCTATATGAGGGGAGCGGCCACTCCTTAAATCTCCCACTTTTTCCTAGAAACATTTGCGGTGACTTTATCATTTAGGTAATAAGAACAATTGATGAAAATAAAAGAAATAGGAAAACTCAACACGAGCAAGAATCAAATTTTCATACAAAATATGTCTTTGACCTGATTTCAATATTTGCATGAAATACCATTGAAAGTATCGTTTACCTGCTTCGCCCCTAAAGGGGAGGGTTTCCGCTTGTTATTGAATAATTGTGCAGACTGTTTGGTGTTGTTAAACTTAGCAGTTAGCCTTGTTATTTTATTCAATGAACTTATAACCCACTTGTTCGCTCGTGTATTCTTTTATTGAATCCCTTTGCTAATTTACTTTAACCGTTGAGTCTTAGAACTTCGGATAGAGCCATTTTCCACCAAACTTTTTGAGACGAAACTCACTTCTATTTTACCTCTAGATTACAAATACGTAATAATTTACAGTGGGTTTTCATTAGAAATGTTGGAATTGGCCTCTAATGTCCCCTTTGGGAGAATATGTGCCCCAGACACGCCTTATTATTATCTTTCCCGTAAGAGGAATCTTTGGTTCAGTGCATTGTTTTCTGGATAATAACTCATATCACTGCATTGGATACCGAGGATGTATTCATGTACTCAGTTTTTGTTAATTATAAGTAATTATTTTTAATATTTTAGTTCCAAGACAATGGATAATATAAAATTATTGGAAATTTGTTTTGCTTTAGACACAGATGGGACTATAATGTTTGCCCTTTTTATTCATGGTACGCTTTTTAGGGGCTAAATTTATTGCCATTTTAGGCTTAAGGTAATAAAAATAGGCAATTACCATCAGTGATTAGTGAGCCCTGGAATACTACTACTAACAACTCAGTGCAATACCAAGCGGACTAAAGCAAGCACAGCTACGCACGCTCCTCCATCCCAATATATTCAAAGCTTCTTTCTTACACCCTCCCAATAAATTTATATCCCTTAAATTTTTCCTTACGACATCCTCCCATCCATTCGGGGACGAAATATTTTTCGTGTGATCCTGGATGGCTGGCCGACAAAGACGATATTTGGCAATCTGTCATCCGCAGAACGTGAACTTGGCAGAACGTGGAACGTGAACGTGTATATCACATATGCATTAATGCATTCGGAGAAGTTCCCCTTTATCTCAAACACAACTTATCAGTAAAGAAATGAAATAAATACGGTGAATAACTATTTGGACTTCAAAAGAAGAAAACCGAAACAACGAAGAGCTACCAGAAGAAATAATCTTACCTTAGTTTCGCCTGTGCAGAACTGAAGGCTACAAGAAGTTGTGTCACCTATAAACTGGAACAAATGTAACGATGTTCGTCAAAATCTAAACAGAAACCTCCTCAAGAACTGTTGCCTTTGTTTTTTTGTTCTTTTGTCCAGCCTTTTGTTTTATTTGTCCATAGGCAAATTACTCTATTCTGCTGATTTCGGAAAAGCTAGGGAAATGTCCGCGTTTCATGATGTTCGTTCTGCTCATTAAGCAATAACTAGGAAAAAAGGACAAGCTTTTCTAGAATAGAAGAAGGAAATGAATATTCCATAAGTTGGAGGCCGGGCTTTTAAATCACTAGAAAGGCTTCTGATGTGAAGTTTTACATTTTCCTCTGCTACGGAAATGTTTGAGTTTCGTGATGCTCATTAAACAATACTCAGAATGAAGGACGTGAGCCTTCCTATAAAAAAGGAAAAAAAAGATCATTGGATGGTTTTGTGGTTCACTTTGGATTTCTGAATCACTCAAAAGTTTTCGGATAAATATATGCATGATACCTGATGCCGTTACTGATATATTCTTTGCTCCTTTTTTTGCTCTTCCCAAATATAATAAATATCTCATTCGTAAACCCAATCCACCGCCTGATTGCCCCATATATAGCCCTAATTAATATGTTTCTCTGTTGTTTTGCATCTATTGATGCTTCGTCTTCTATGTAAAGGGGCTCCTTGACCCATCAAACCTAATAAGACTGCCTAGCCTATATTTTATTGTAAAAGAATTTCAGATCTGTTGGATATCAGATATTATTTAAAATGGTTTATGAATGTGGGTAACAATGGAAATAGACCCGATCAGTGGGATTAATTGTTTAAGTTTTTTATAGTCTTGTAAAACTTGTATCCTATGGCTATGAATGGCACCATCAAGGGGAGGCGCATTTGCAGCTTAAATGATTATCATATTTGAAAAATAACATAAAAAAAGACATCGAATAGTGTGAACACCTTGTCCCTGTGTCACTAAGGGAACCTATTGCTATTGCTAGTAATTTACTATAGTACCAAACCATCTAACACTGTTTGTTAAATATTAAAATAGCGTTCTGTCAAAACTCCTATGAATTTTTAATCTGAGCTGTCAACTATCGTAAGGTCTCTTTTAAAGGAAGCTTGTCCTGCGTGACATTGTCTGATTCTTTAAGAATTTGTAAAGATAATAACGTTTTTTGAAGAGACACTCTTGCTTTGGATAGAAATCTGAGCCGTTAAATTATGAAAGGGTTTAAGTTTGATAAATTGATATGGTCGTTTATGTTATAGTCTTTGTTTTATAGTAAATCTTTGTTAAAAATTGCATTTCAAAGGTTGGTGTTCTGACAGTTAATCTTGAATCTGAATTGTCAATAGCTTTAATGTAAAGGCAATGAATGCATTTTTTTTTCTCCAAAGACTTTGACAGGTTCTTATAGATTTTATTTTATTTTAAACAGTCTATGCAAATAAGAACTAGATCTATGTTGCTTGAGCAACGTGAGATGTTGCGGCAACCTTTGTTCGGCTTCGCCGAGTAAAATGCTGCGATAGCCACGCTTTGCTTTTGTTTCCTCGCTTCGATTAAACGCTGAAGTTGTTAATCTGTAAGGATCTTAAAATAAATACTAGTTAGGCCAACTCGCAAAAACTGCAAACCCCTCGTTGCACCTAGCAAAAGTCACAAATATTTCATCGCTGAAGATGATTGTAGCCTAACAGCCGATTATTAATTACAAGTCCCCTACATGTCTTATCGCTGGAACCAAATTGGTCTTACCATCAAATACACCGGAAACAAATAATAGGTACATCAACTAGCAAAAGTTATGAACCCCTCAATGCCGAAGATGATTCTGAGCTAACAGCCGACTGTTGCTTAAAACTCCCCTATATGTCTCACAATTGGTATCGGCCTATTTTTGATTTCAGTATGTACCTTAATACCGAAGTTTTCAACCCCTTTAAACTTTTTAACTGGTATATCTCATGAAGAATTTTTTCTACCAAAAATGGATGACTTATACTTCGATCAGCTTATCAAGAGCTATCGACTGCCGTCGAAAAAAAAATCTATCTGCCCTAGTTCAAAAGTTGACTTTTTAGCCGTAGGCCAAGTTTCTAACGTCATCACTTAGAAAAGAGCAAAGGATAAACTCTAATTTCTTTAGTAATGAGAGAACTTTTTTAAGGTCTGAGAAGCACGTCTGATACCATTTGTGTATCGGCCTATTTTTGGTTTCAGTGTGTACCTTACTACTGAAGTTGTCAACCCCTTTAAATTTTCAAAGTGATATATCTCATGAAAGAATTTTTCTACCAAAAAATGGATAACATATACTTTGATCAGCTCATCAAGAGCTATCGACTGCCGTCAAAAAAATCTATCTGTCTTAGTTCAGAAGTTGACTTTTTGCCGTAGGCCAAGTTTCTAACTTGGTCATCACTTAGAAAGGAGCAACTCTAATTTCTTTAGCAATGAGAGAACTTCAAAGGTTTAAGAGGCGCATCTGATACCATTTCTTTACCGCAATCCCAAGTGCAAAAAAAAACGAATAATAAACCCAGCTGAAATCACGAACATAAATGGGAATAAACAATAGATTTTTGGCCCCAGGCAAAAGTTCTATGAAGCTTTCCAAAATGCAAAGTCATATTCATCAATCCGGTCTAAGGTCTACATTTTTCGTAAAACCGCAGAGGTTAGACTCTTATCACTTTCTAGAAATAAGCAGCAACCGGGGTGCTAGAAAAAAAAAAAAAAAACACGACAAAACCAAAGTGTTGCTCTCGCATCACAATGAACTGGAATTAGAAAAGGGTGAAATGTCCCAAACTTGTCTAAAGTTCCACCCCCTTGTGAAAGACTGACAAATATAATTTGCATGAACTACCTAATGTCTCTAAATTTATGTAAACATGTTAAATTAGTTTACTTTTAAGGGATGTTGCTAGATTTTTCAGGGGAATTGCCTACGGATTGTTTTGGGCACCCCACTGAATGATTTTATCCCTAACAGTAGGCTGTACGAAAAGTATGGTTCAATCTTGCCTTCTAAGGCTATAATGAGAGGGTGGCATGGTCAGGGCACGTTCTGCGGACGAAGGATGACAGATTTTGAAATATTTTCCCTTTTGGCCAACAGTCTTGGGCTAAATAAAAAGCACGACATCCACGGTTGGAGTAGAAGGATTTTGTAGGGAAAGAATTAAGGGGAATGGGAACTTCCTGGGAGGGTGTAAATAGGGAGGCTTTTAGTAGAATGGGATGGGGGAGGAGCATGCGTAGCTGTGTTGGCCTTAGGCGCCTTGATGTTGCAGTGAGTTGCCTCATGCTCTTTGTAACCCATTTTAAGGTTTGGGGAATGCACGTTAACCAACCGTAGCAGCTAGATTTTAGTCTTAAAATTACCTGAAAAGAGCAGGAATTTTCTCAGTAAAAGCCTTGGAGTTCGGTCCCTCTGAAATCCTAAATTTTACCGTATTTCTGGTGTTTTTTTTTTCAATTTAAATTATTAATTTTTTTATCGGCTCCTCTGGCGAAAAATAGTTATGTACGTTTGCCTGGAATGAGCAGGTCTAAGATTTAAGCTTATTACCTGCTGTTCAGTACAAAAAAAAATAGTGTTAAAAAATTATAGCGTGAGATCTGTGTTCTTCTTCTGCACAACACATTTGTTTACTTTTAGAATTACCTTTCATATCAAT
Source organism: Artemia franciscana (assembly GCF_032884065.1). NCBI lineage: Eukaryota > Metazoa > Arthropoda > Branchiopoda > Anostraca > Artemiidae > Artemia > Artemia franciscana. The sequence continues at coordinate 14,193 of NW_027063708.1, forward strand.
TTCAACAAAGCTCAAAGTCGCTACAGGTGTCGCCATTAGTATCAAAAAGATTAGAAGATCAAGCTCCTTGGATGGGTTGCAGCCCTCTCTGAACACGATACATTTTCTGCTAGCAATGCAATGGAGCTAATATTGAGAAAAGCAAGAGGAAAGTGGGATGTAGAGTAATCATAGACAAAAGGCATTCCCTTGTTATTAGTGGGGTAACTGCGTTAATATAACGTTAAAAGTTGATCACGCAGGGAAACCACGGAATTATCTTGATAGCGCCAGTAAATTGAGTAATTCCAAGAGTGAGAGGGGACTAAAGAGATGTAGGAAACAAGACTATTGCTATTAAAAGAAGAAACTAAGAGCTTTTCCAATTTTTATGTTTTTTGTATAGGAGGTCTTAAATATAATTGCATCCCTTTTTCAAAAATTAGCTAATAATATGGAAGGATTTTGCGTTTACCCTTTATGGAAAGCAAAGCAAGGGAAAAAAATTCTATAAACATATCAGATTGATTAGTGTAATTGGGAAAAATATGAGTATAGCAGAAAAATTTAGGATGTTCCATTATTTGATAGATGACACTAAAAAAATCATAATTAACATTCTCGAACGTGTTGATTTCTCTGGATGTTTTTTCCTAAGACCTTACCTAATTTTCAAATAGTATAACTGTTTTTGTAGAAGTAAAGACTTTTTATAAGTTACTAGCTGTTGGGGTGGCGCTTCGCGCCCACCCCCAAGCCCCCCCCCCGCGCGCGTAAGTCGTTACGCGCCATATTAGTTACGCGTCATTGTAGTTGTGTCCCTGTGTCCCACCTGTGGATAGAGATAGATATATATATATATATATATATATATATATATATATATATATATATATATATATATATATATATATATATATATATATATATATATATATATATATATATATATATATATATATGTTTTTAACTACGTAAAACATGCGAATATACAACATTCTTCGCTGTCCCATTGTCTGTGCATATAAATAGATTGTCAGGTTTACTGACTCTTGAATATGCAACATATAATTGTCCATGGGAAAAACAATCTTTATTCAGATCCATGCCTCATTATTCTAATGATGTGTCCCTGTGTCCCGGTCGTCATTTATATTCTCTGTGTCCCGGTCGTCATTTTTGTCCCGGTGTCCCAGTTTGTAATTTCTCTTTGAGTGTCCCGGTCGTCATTTATATTCCCTGTGTCCCGGTGTCCAGGTCTGTAATTTCTATTCGAACAATCCCTGTGTCCCGGTCGTCATTTATATATCCCGCCTGTGCCCCCGGCGTCCCCGTTGTAGTTGTGTCCCTGTGTCCCTGTCGTCATTTATATTCCGTGTGTCCCGGTCGTGATTTGTGTCCGGGTGTCCTAGTCTGTAATTACTCTTTGAGGTTCCCGGTCGTCATTTATATTCTTTGTGTCCCGGTCGTCATTTGTCTCCCGGTATGTAATTTCGTCAGTTGACAATCATGACGTCAGTCGACAAACAACTTCATGACGCATACAGCTCAATCCTTATAATGACGTTAGTCGACAAACATGACGTCAGTCGACACACAAACATGACGTCACTCGACACACACACACACAGACAACTTATTTATATATATATACTAGCTGTTGGGGTGGCGCTTCGCGCCACCCCAACACCTAGTTGGTGGGGGCGCTTCGCGCCCCCCCCCAAGCCCCCCCGCGCGCGTAAGTCGTTACGCCCCATAATAGTTACGCGCCATTGTAGTTGTGTCCCTATGTCCCACCTGTGAATATAGATAGATATATATATATATATATATATATATATATATATATATATATATATATATATATATATATATATATATATATATATATATATATATCTTTGCATATAAATAGATTGTCAGGTTTACCGACTCTTGAACATGCAACATATAATGGTCCATGGGAAAACAATCTGTATTCAGATCTATACCTCATGATTCTAATGATTGCCCTTGAGCTTTGTTGATGGTGATTGCTAATCGACCATTCCCTGTCCCGGTCGTCATTTACATCCCCCTGTTTCCCCCGGTGTCCCCGTTGTAGTTGTGTCCCTGTGTCCCGGTCGTCATTTATATTCCCTGTGTCCCGGTCGTCATTTGTATCCCGGTGTCCCGGTCTGTATATACATTCGTTTTTTAGTTTTGTTTTTCTCCTTTATTTTTTTCCTTTTTTTCTTTTTTAGCTTATTTAGATTTTTAGATTTTTTAGTTTTTTTATTAGTTTTTAGTTTTTTTTTCTTTTTAGTTTTTTTGTCCCGGTCGTCATTTATATCCCCCTGTTTCCCCCGGTGTCCCCGTTGTAGTTGTGTCCCTGTGTCCCGGTCGTCATTTATATTCCCTGTGTCCCGGTCGTCATTTGTATCCCGGTGTACCGGTCTGTATATACATTCGTTTTTTAGTTTTGTTTTTCTCCTTTATTTTTTTCCTTTTTTTTTCTTTTTTAGTTTATTTAGATTTTTAGTTTTTTTAGTTTTTTAGCTTTTTTACTTTTTTTATTAGTTTTTAGTTTTTTTGTAGTTTTTGCCTTTTTTTAGTTTTTTCAGTTTTTTTTTTAGTTTTTTATTGGTTTTTACCTTTATTTTAGCTTATTTTTCAGTTTTTTCTTTTTTTTTAGTTTTTAGTTTTTTTAGTTTTTTACTTTTTTTAGTTTTTTTAGTTTTTTTAGTTTTTTAGCTTTTTTATTTTTTTTATTAGTTTTTATTTTTTTTGTAGTTTGCCTTTTTTTTAGTTTTTTTAGTTTTTTAGCTTTTTTATTAGTTTTTAGTTTTTTTTTGTAGTTTTTGCCTTTTTTTAGTTTTTTTAGTTTTTTAGCTTTTTTATTTTTTTTATTAGTTTTTAGTTTTTTTTGTAGTTTTTGCCTTTTTTTAGTTTTTTCAGTTTTGACGTCACCTGATCCAGTTTTTTCAGGTGACGTCACCTGATCCACGATCCACAGATCGACAGACAACTTATTTTTATATATATAGATAGTTTTTTTTTTACTTATGTCCTGGTCTTCTTTTAGTTTTTACCTTTTTTAGTTTTTTTTAGTTTTTTAGATGAAAATTTTTTTTAGTTTTTTCCTTTTTTTCTTTTTAGTTTTTTATTGGTTTTTACCTTTATTTTAGCTTATTTTTCAGTTTTTTCCTTTTTTTTAGTTTTTTTTTATTTTTTATTTTTTTTAGTTTTTTACCTTTTTTTAGTTTTTTTAGTTTTTTTAGTTTTTTAGCTTTTTTACTTTTTTTATTAGTTTTTAGTTTTTTTGTAGTTTTTGCCTTTTTTTAGTTTTTTCAGTTTTTTTTTTTAGTTTTTTATTGGTTTTTACCTTTATTTTAGCTTATTTTTCAGTTTTTTCCTTTTTTTTTAGTTTTTTTTAGTTTTTAGTTTTTTTAGTTTTTTATCTTTTTTTAGTTTTTTTAGTTTTTTTAGTTTTTTAGCTTTTTTATTTTTTTTATTAGTTTTAGTTTTTTTTGTAGTTTTTGCCTTTTTTTAGTTTTTTTAGTTTTTTAGCTTTTTTATTAGTTTTTAGTTTTTTTGTAGTTTTTGCCTTTTTTTAGTTTTTTTTAGTTTTTTAGCTTTTTTATTTTTTTTATTAGTTTTTAGTTTTTTTTGTAGTTTTTGCCTTTTTTTAGTTTTTTCAGTTTTGACGTCACCTGATCCAGTTTTTTCAGGTGACGTCACCTGACCCATCCACAGACAGACAACTTATTTTATATATATAGATACTAGCTGTTGGGGTGGCGCTTCGCGCCACCCCAACACCTAGTTGGTGGGGGCGCTTCGCGCACCCCCCAAGCCCCCCCGCGCGCGTAAGTCGTTACGCGCCATAATAGTTACGCGCCATTGTAGTTGTGTCCCTATGTCCCACCTGTGAATATAGACATATATATATATATATATATATATATATATATATATATATATATATGGTTTTAACTACGTAAAACTTGCGAATATACAACATTCTTTGCTGTCCCATTGTCTTTGCATATAAATAGATTGTCAGGTTTACCGATCTGTATTCAGATCTATACCTCATGATTCTAATGATTGCCCTTGAGCTTTGTTGATGGTGATTGCTAATCGACCATTCCCTGTCCCGGTGTCCCGGTCGTCATTTATATCCCCCTGTTTCCCCCGGTGTCCCCGTTGTAGTTGTGTCCCTGTGTCCCGGTCGTCATTTATATTCCCTGTGTCCCGGTCGTCATTTGTATCCCGGTGTCCCGGTCTGTATATACATTCGTTTTTTAGTTTTGTTTTTCTCCTTTATTTTTTTCCTTTTTTTTCTTTTTTAGTTTATTTAGATTTTTAGATTTTTTAGTTTTTTTATTAGTTTTTAGTTTTTTTTCTTTTTAGTTTTTTTGTCCCGGTCGTCATTTATATCCCCCTGTTTCCCCCGGTGTCCCCGTTGTAGTTGTGTCCCTGTGTCCGGTCGTCATTTATATTCCCTGTGTCCCGGTCGTCATTTGTATCCCGGTGTACCGGTCTGTATATACATTCGTTTTTTAGTTTTGTTTTTCTCCTTATTTTTTTCCTTTTTTTTTCTTTTTTAGTTTATTTAGATTTTTAGATTTTTTAGTTTTTTTAGTTTTTTTAGTTTTTTTAGTTTTTTAGCTTTTTTACTTTTTTTATTAGTTTTTAGTTTTTTTGTAGTTTTTGCCTTTTTTTAGTTTTTTCAGTTTTTTTTTTAGTTTTTTATTGGTTTTTACCTTTATTTTAGCTTATTTTTCAGTTTTTTCCTTTTTTTTAGTTTTTTTAGTTTTTTACTTTTTTTAGTTTTTTTAGTTTTTTTAGTTTTTTAGCTTTTTTATTTTTTTTATTAGTTTTTAGTTTTTTTGTAGTTTTTGCCTTTTTTTTAGTTTTTTTAGTTTTTTAGCTTTTTTATTAGTTTTTAGTTTTTTTTTGTAGTTTTTGCCTTTTTTTAGTTTTTTTAGTTTTTTAGCTTTTTTATTTTTTTTATTAGTTTTTAGTTTTTTTTGTAGTTTTTGCCTTTTTTTAGTTTTTTCAGTTTTGACGTCACCTGATCCAGTTTTTTCAGGTGACGTCACCTGATCCACGATCCACAGATCCACAGACAACTTATTTTTATATATATAGATAGTTTTTTTTTTTACTTATGTCCTGGTCTTCTTTTAGTTTTTACCTTTTTTAGTTTTTTTTAGTTTTTTAGATGAAAATTTTTTTTAGTTTTTTCCTTTTTTTCTTTCTAGTTTTTTATTGGTTTTTACCTTTATTTTAGCTTATTTTTCAGTTTTTTCCTTTTTTTTAGTTTTTTTTTATTTTTTATTTTTTAGTTTTTTACCTTTTTTTAGTTTTTTAGTTTTTTAGCTTTTTTACTTTTTTTATTAGTTTTTAGTTTTTTGTAGTTTTTGCCTTTTTTTAGTTTTTTTCAGTTTTTTTTTAGTTTTTTATTGGTTTTTACCTTTATTTTAGCTTATTTTTCAGTTTTTTCCTTTTTTTTAGTTTTTTTTAGTTTTTAGTTTTTTTAGTTTTTTATCTTTTTTTAGTTTTTTTAGTTTTTTTAGTTTTTTAGCTTTTTTATTTTTTTTATTAGTTTTTAGTTTGTTTTGTAGTTTTTGCCTTTTTTTAGTTTTTTTAGTTTTTTAGCTTTTTTATTAGTTTTTAGTTTTTTTGTAGTTTTTGCCTTTTTTTAGTTTATTTTAGTTTTTTAGCTTTTTTATTTTTTTTATTAGTTTTTAGTTTTTTTTGTAGTTTTGCCTTTTTTTAGTTTTTTCAGTTTTGACGTCACCTGATCCAGTTTTTTCAGGTGACGTCACCTGACCCATCCACAGACAGACAACTTATTTTTATATATATAGATACTAGCTGTTGGGGTGGCGCTTCGCGCCACCCCAACACCTAGTTGGTGGGGGCGCTTCGCGCACCCCCCAAGCCCCCCCCGCGCGCGTAAGTCGTTACGCGCCATAATAGTTACGCGCCATTGTAGTTGTGTCCCTATGTCCCACCTGTGAATATAGACATATATATATATATATATATATATATATATATATATATATATATATATATATATATATATATACTAGCTGTTGGGGTGGCGCTTCGCGCCACCCCAACACCTAGTTGGTGGGGCGCTTCGCGCCCCCCCCAAGCCCCCCCGCGCGCGTAAGTCGTTACGCGCCATAATAGTTACGCGCCATTGTAGTTGTGTCCCTATGTCCCACCTGTGAATATAGATATATATATATATATGGTTTTAACTACGTAAAACTTGCGAATATACAACATTCTTTGCTGTCCCATTGTCTTTGCATATAAATAGATTGTCAGGTTATCCCCCTGTTTCCCCCGGTGTCCCCGTTGTAGTTGTGTCCCTGTGTCCCGGTCGTCATTTATATTCCCTGTGTCCCGGGTCCCGGTCATCATTTGTATCCCGGTGTCCCGGTCTGTATATACATTCGTTTTTTAGTTTTGTTTTTCTCCTTTATTTTTTTCCTTTTTTTTTCTTTTTTAGCTTATTTAGATTTTTAGATTTTTTAGTTTTTTTTTTATTAGTTTTTAGTTTTTATTTCTTTTTAGTTTTTTTGTCCCGGTCGTCATTTATATCCCCCTGTTTCCCCCGGTGTCCCCGTTGTAGTTGTGTCCCTGTGTCCCGGTCGTTATTTATATTCCCTGTGTCCCGGTCGTCATTTGTATCCCGGTGTACCGGTCTGTATATACATTCGTTTTTTAGTTTTGTTTTTCTCCTTTATTTTTTTCCTTTTTTTTTCTTTTTTAGTTTATTTAGATTTTTAGATTTTTTAGTTTTTTATTAGTTTTTAGTTTTTTTTCTTTTTAGTTTTTTTTGTAGTTTTTACCTTCTTTTTAGTTTTGTTAATTTTTTTTTTTTACTTGTGTCCTGGTCGTCATTTATACTCCCTGTGTCCCGGTGCTTTGTTGATTGCTAATCGAACATTCCTTTTGTCCTGGTCGCTTTCTCTTTGAGTGTCGTCATTTATTTTTTTCTTTTTTAGTTCTTTTAGTTTTTACCTTTTTTAGTTTTTTTTTAGTTTTTAGTTTTTTTAGTTTTTTACCTTTTTTTAGTTTTTTTAGTTTTTAGCTTTTTTATTTTTTTTATTAGTTTTTAGTTTTTTTGTAGTTTTTGCCTTTTTTTTAGTTTTTTGTCCTGGTCGCTTTCTCTTTGAGTGTCGTCATTTATTAGTTTTTTCCTTTTTTTTTTAGTTTTTTATTGGTTTTTACCTTTATTTTAGCTTATTTTTCAGTTTTTTCCTTTTTTTTAGTTTTTTTTTATTTTTTATTTTTTTTAGTTTTTTACATTTTTTTAGTTTTTTTAGTTTTTTTAGTTTTTTAGCTTTTTTACTTTTTTATTAGTTTTTAGTTTTTTTTTGTAGTTTTTGCCTTTTTTTAGTTTTTTCAGTTTTTTTTTTAGTTTTTTATTGGTTTTTACCTTTATAGTTTTTTTAGTTTTTTAGCTTTTTTATTTTTTTTATTAGTTTTTAGTTTTTTTTGTAGTTTTTGCCTTTTTTTAGTTTTTTCAGTTTTGACGTCACCTAATCCAGTTTTTTCAGGTGACGTCACCTGACACATCCATCCACACATCCACAGACAGACAACTTATTTTTATATATATAGAAGATATATATATATATATATATATATATATCTTCTATATATATAAAAATAAGTTGTCTGTCTGTCTGTGGATGGATCAGGTGACGTCACCTGAAAAAACTGGATCAGGTGACGTCAAAACTGAAAAAACTAAAAAAAAGGCAAAAACTACAAAAAAAACTAAAAACTAATAAAAAAAATAAAAAAGCTAAAAACTAAAAAAACTAAAAAAAGGCAAAAACTACAAAAAAAAACTAAAAACTAATAAAAAAGCTAAAAAACTAAAAAAACTAAAAAAAGGCAAAAACTACAAAAAAAAACTAAAAACTAATAAAAAAATAAAAAAGCTAAAAAACTAAAAAAACTAAAAAAACTAAAAAAAGGTAAAAAACTAAAAAAAACTAAAAACTAAAAAAAAAACTAAAAAAAAAGGAAAAAAAAACTGAAAAATAAGCTAAAATAAAGGTAAAAACCAATAAAAAACTAAAAAAAAAAACTGAAAAAACTAAAAAAAAGGCAAAAACTACAAAAAAAAAACTAAAAACTAATAAAAAAAAGTAAAAAAGCTAAAAAACTAAAAAAACCAAAAAAACTAAAAAAAGGTAAAAAACTAAAAAAAAATAAAAAATAAAAAACTAAAAAGAAAAAAAGGAAAAAACTAAAAAAAATTTTCATCTAAAAAACTAAAAAAAACTAAAAAAGGTAAAAACTAAAAGAACTAAAAAAGAAAAAAATAAATGACGACACTCAGTGTCGTCAAGTAAAAAAAAAAAAACTATCTATATATATAAAAATAAGTTGTCTGTGGATCTGTGGATCGTGGATCAGGTGACGTCACCTGAAAAAACTGGATCAGGTGACGTCAAAACTGAAAAAAACTAAAAAAAGGCAAAAACTACAAAAAAAACTAAAAACTAATAAAAAAAATAAAAAAGCTAAAAAACTAAAAAAACTAAAAAAAAGGCAAAAACTACAAAAAAAAACTAAAAACTAATAAAAAAGCTAAAAAACTAAAAAACTAAAAAAAAGGCAAAAACTACAAAAAAAACTAAAAACTAATAAAAAATAAAAAAGCTAAAAAACTAAAAAAACTAAAAAAACTAAAAAAAGGTAAAAAACTAAAAAAACTAAAAACTAAAAAAAAGGAAAAAACTGAAAAATAAGCTAAAATAAAGGTAAAAACCAATAAAAAACTAAAAAAAAAACTGAAAAAACTAAAAAAAGGCAAAAACTACAAAAAAACTAAAAACTAATAAAAAAAGTAAAAAAGCTAAAAAACTAAAAAAAACTAAAAAAACTAAAAAAAGGTAAAAAACTAAAAAAATAAAAAATAAAAAAAAAATAAAAAAAAAAGGAAAAAACTAAAAAAAAGGAAAAAACTGAAAAATAAGCTAACATAAAGGTAAAAACCAATAAAAAACTAAAAAGAAAAAAAGTAAAAAACTAAAAAAAAAATTTCATCTAAAAAACTAAAAAAAACTAAAAAAGGTAAAAACTAAAAGAACTAAAAAAGAAAAAAATAAATGACGACACTCAAAGAGAAAGCGACCAGGACAAAAGGAATGTTCGATTAGCAATCAACAAAGCACCGGGACACAGGGAGTATAAATGACGACCAGGACATAAGTAAAAAAAAAAATTAACAAAACTAAAAAGAAGGTAAAAACTACAAAAAAACTAAAAAGAAAAAAAAACTAAAAACTAATAAAAAAACTAAAAAATCTAAAAATCTAAATAAACTAAAAAAGAAAAAAAAGGAAAAAAATAAAGGAGAAAAACAAAACTAAAAAACGAATGTATATACAGACCGGTACACCGGGATACAAATGACGACCGGGACACAGGGAATATAAATGACGACCGGGACACAGGGACACAACTACAACGGGGACACCGGGGGAAACAGGGGGATATAAATGACGACCGGGACAAAAAAACTAAAAAGAAAAAAAAACTAAAAACTAATAAAAAAACTAAAAAATCTAAAAATCTAAATGAGCTAAAAAAGAAAAAAAAGGAAAAAAATAAAGGAGAAAAACAAAACTAAAAAACGAATGTATATACAGACCGGGACACCGGGATACAAATGACGACCGGGACACAGGGAATATAAATGACGACCGGGACACAGGGACACAACTACAACGGGGACACCGGGGGAAACAGGGGGATGTAAATGACGACCGGGACACCGGGACAGGGAATGGTCGATTAGCAATCACCATCAACAAAGCTCAAGGGCAATCATTAGAATCATGAGGTATAGATCTGAATACAGATTGTTTTCCCATGGACCATTATATGTTGCAAGTTCAAGAGTCGGTAAACCTGACAATCTATTTATATGCAAAGACAATGGGACAGCAAAGAATGTTGTATATTCGCAAGTTTTACGTAGTTAAAACCATATATATATATATATATATATATATATATATATATATATATCTATATTCACAGGTGGGACATAGGGACACAACTACAATGGCGCGTAACTATTATGGCGCGTAACGACTTACGCGCGCGGGGGGGCTTTGGGGGGGCGCGAAGCGCCCCCACCAACTAGGTGTTGGGGTGGCGCGAAGCGCCACCCCAACAGCTAGTATATATATATATATATATGGTTTTAACTACGTAAAACTTGCGAATATACAACATTCTTTGCTGTCCCATTGTCTTTGCATATAAATAGATTGTCAGGTTTACCGATCTGTATTCAGATCTATACCTCATGATTCTAATGATTGCCCTTGAGCTTTGTTGATGGTGATTGCTAATCGACCATTCCCTGTCCCGGTGTCCCGGTCGTCATTTATATCCCCCTGTTTCCCCCGGTGTCCCCGTTGTAGTTGTGTCCCTGTGTCCCGGTCGTCATTTATATTCCTTGTGTCCCGGTCGTCATTTGTATCCCGGTGTCCCGGTCTGTATATACATTCGTTTTTTAGTTTTGTTTTTCTCCTTTATTTTTTTCCTTTTTTTCTTTTTTAGTTTATTTAGATTTTTAGATTTTTTAGTTTTTTTATTAGTTTTTAGTTTTTTTTTCTTTTTAGTTTTTTTGTCTCGGTCGTCATTTATATCCCCCTGTTTCCCCCGGTGTCCCCGTTGTAGTTGTGTCCCTGTGTCCCGGTCGTCATTTATATTCCCTGTGTCCCGGTCGTCATTTGTATCCCGGTGTCCCGGTCTGTATATACATTCGTTTTTTAGTTTTGTTTTTCTCCTTTATTTTTTTCCTTTTTTTTCTTTTATAGTTTATTTAGATTTTTAGATTTTTTAGTTTTTTTATTAGTTTTTAGTTTTTTTTTCTTTTTAGTTTTTTTGTAGTTTTTACCTTCTTTTTAGTTTTGTTAGTTTTTTTTTTTACTTATGTCCTGGTCGTCATTTATACTCCCTGTGTCCCGGTGCTTTGTTGATTGCTAATCGAACATTCCTTTTGTCCTGGTCGCTTTCTCTTTGAGTGTCGTCATTTATTTTTTTCTTTTTTAGTTCTTTTAGTTTTTACCTTTTTTAGTTTTTTTTAGTTTTTTAGATGAAATTTTTTTTTAGTTTTTTCCTTTTTTTCTTTTTAGTTTTTTATTGGTTTTTTACCTTTATTTTAGCTTATTTTTCAGTTTTTTCCTTTTTTTTTAGTTTTTTTTTTATTTTTTTTAGTTTTTTTACCTTTTTTTAGTTTTTTTAGTTTTTTTAGTTTTTTAGCTTTTTTACTTTTTTTATTAGTTTTTAGTTTTTTTGTAGTTTTTGCCTTTTTTTAGTTTTTTCAGTTTTTTTTTAGTTTTTTATTGGTTTTTACCTTTATTTTGGCTTATTTTTCAGTTTTTTCCTTTTTTTAGTTTTTTTTAGTTTTTAGTTTTTTTAGTTTTTTACCTTTTTTAGTTTTTTTGTTTTTTTAGTTTTTAGCTTTTTTATTTTTTTTATTAGTTTTTAGTTTTTTTTGTAGTTTTTGCCTTTTTTTAGTTTTTTTAGTTTTTTAGCTTTTTTATTAGTTTTTAGTTTTTTTTTGTAGTTTTTGCCTTTTTTTAGTTTTTTTAGTTTTTTAGCTTTTTTATTTTTTTTATTAGTTTTTAGTTTTTTTTGTAGTTTTTGCCTTTTTTTAGTTTTTTCAGTTTTGACGTCACCTGATCCAGTTTTTTCAGGTGACGTCACCTGATCCACGATCCACAGATCCACCGACAACTTATTTTTATATATATAGATATATATATATATATATATATATATATATATATATATATATATATATATATATATATATATATATATATATATATATATATATATATATATATATATATATATATATATATATAGATATAGATATCTAGCAATACTAATGTTAGTTATGTATTTAGAATGAAACCATGGTTCGTTGCTAAATTCTGAACCACGACTGCTATTACCGTGATTTAACATTCAGTAGGTAAGGTTTCCCCTGTATTTTTTGGCTAAGGAATTATCCAAAATTGTATTTCTTGATTGATGAAAGGCTCAACACTTTCAATTTCATTTCTCATTTTCATTTCTCCTTTACTCCCAAACTGAAAAGAATGGATCCTATTGTTTCATAAGTTGGTAGTTTCTCGAATGGCTCCCTGTTTACCCATAAAAAATAATGAACCACGATTCAGAAGATCGGAAATCTCGCTGATGAAGTATAAACTTGAATATCCAAGAAATGAAACTTTGACGAAACAAAGATTTATGTTCACCATATGTTACTCTTTTTTGTTGAATGCATTTTGTAGTATGCATCGTACAGATATTTTGTCCGTCGGAATTTTCTCTGGATTTTATTTTGTTGTTATAAAAATACTTCAAGGACTGTTTCAGATTAATTCGTTGTGTGGCCAAAAAATGCTTCAAGGACTGTTCAAGGACATGTTAAAATGCTTCAAGGACTGTTTCAGTTTAATTCGTTGTGTGGCCAAAAAATGCTTCAAGGACTGTTCAAGGACATATCAAAATGCTCCGAGGACTGTTTCAGCTTAATTCGTTGTGTGGCCAAAAAATGCTTCAAGGACTGTTCAAGGACATATTAAAATGCTTCAAAACTGTTTTAGCTAACAATAAAACTAGCCTATCTTCTTTCTGCTCTACGGACTCTTAAAGTTCCCGTCAATTCTCAAATATTAAAAATGATATTACTTTCGTTTTAATTGATCACAATTAGATGCTATACATGGTTATGATTGTCTCTGGTTAGCTACACAGAAGGGTTGGCGACCCTGCCTGCAGAGATAAAGACTGATAGGTGGTGCAATATACCAGCTTATAACAGTTGATGGTTAACACCACTTTATTGTAGGTAGATAGACAATAAAGCCAGGTTTCAACAAGAGCAAAATTTTGTTTTGTTGGTACGTTTTGTGTCACTTGATGTCAATAATATTTTTCATATGAATGAGTATTAGGTTCGTCTCCGTTTTGGGAAATTCAGAAATTTGTTTACCGGCCGCCAGATATGTTCTTAAAACTGCTTGTGTACAAGTAAAGATGTACAACCGGCACTGTTTTCATATAGGTATTAAAGGGAGTATCCTTTTTCCTTTCTTTTTTGATAACTTTTTAAAGGAAGACTTCACAAATTTCGCTTAAGATTCGCTTTACTGGAATGCAAAATTGTAGGAAAAATAAATTGAAGCTTCATACTTATGGGCAGTTAAAATGTACCATGGATATCTTTATACAAGTTTGAAAAGGATATTTTTATTTTATTTTTTCATTTGTTTGAAAAGTTTTCTAGAAAACTTTATTTAGTTTAAAATTCTTTTTGTCGGTCTGCAAAATTTTTTTCAAAGTGAACAAAATCTTCATTATTAGGGACAGGTAAATACATACAATGGTCGAACACTATCTAATTATTTTATTTTTGTATTATTAACTGAGAAGTTTTTGAGGAAGAATCGGCGGATTTCTCTTTCAATGAAACATTCAAGCGATGCTATTTGGTCGTTTAGCAAGAATTTGTTGTAATTTGATAGCTGAGATTCAGCTTTGTCCATCAACCGAATTAAATTAAAAAAAAAATTCTCATAGGTTTAAAGATATGCTGAAAGGTATGTAAAATATACAGAAATATGATACTTCTCCTATTTAAAAAAAAAAAAAAAACTTGTATCATTTTCTAAGAAAAAGTCCAAGCATCTTAAATTCGGGTTTGGTGAATGAAATTATCGATTTCGGTAAATCCATGGATATAGGTTGGCTCTTTCGGCTTGAGTTAGACTGATAAGTGTGTTGTAAATTTGCCAAGTTTGACAGGGAATATAAATCTTAACCAATTTAGTATTTTAAGAAGCACGCTAGTCTCTTATGGATTCTTGTCTTTCGTGGCTTAACCACCTGTATTTCTGATAGTTATCACAAGCAGCGCTTTGGAGTCGGAATTGTGGAGTCAGAGTCGGAGTTTTAATAAATGTTTGCTGAATCGAGTCAGAGTCGGAGTAACAGAAATAATTTAAAACCCTTTAGAGTCGGAGTTAGGGAAACACATAAAGGCTGGAGTCAAGCCTAATACTCTTAAATACTAATAAAAAGTGGCAATGATAAACAAAATTAATATTCTACGCTAATTATTGTGAATAGGATATGTTTCACCTTAGTATTACAGTAATACTACAGAAATGATTTATTCAGTTATTTGTATCGCTATTGAAAAATATGCATATAAGATGTTGAAAAAGAAAGCTCCTACGCTCTGACGATTGAAAGCAGTTGACTATCCTAGGCTTTTACCTTCTGGCGTTTTTACTAATAGTTTTATGGTGAGTCATAAAACCACGGTACCAATCCTCACCTGCATTTTCTCTACTGTTGCCACTAGTTTTGCATTTCCAGTCATCCGATACTTGTGTAGCCTTAGTAATGGTATAGTTGTTTGCAAGTTTACATGCTCTTAGGGGGTGCAGTCGAAATGCATATCAGCCATCTTTTTCAAATAAGTTTTTTAAGTCCTTTTTTGTTCCTTTGAAAATATTTATCATGTGTAATAACCAAGTGTTAAGAAATTGAGATCCAGACTTTGCCGAGGAATATTCAGCTTCTAAACTCTTTTCATATAGTCTTGCAGCGTTCCTCTAAGTACACCAATGGGACAAGAATCTGACTGAATTTTTGTTGACCAAGACCGAATAGGCTACTGTTTTTTTTTTCTGGATTCCAGGCTTCTTTCTTTCTTTTCTCTTCTGTTTTACCTTTAAGAAGTTTATCTTGAATGAAATTTGCCTGGGAAAATAGAGATTCGGTTCTGATATGATAGGGCGAAACAACGCCAGAATTGGGTTTTGAGCTTACCTTCAACCTTAAAATATACAGTTTAATCAGTTTTTACAGGCATAGCTCACGTTCGGACACCTTGGTTTGGCATGCCGAACCTACCCCAAACATTGTAGCCGATCGTGGGAATTTGCCATTCAACGGGATGAAAAAATTTTTACAGTAGATCGGTGAAGACGGCATGTCTCGGAAGATGTCAAAAGTCAGGCATATAATAAAAAAATACAACGTGAGTTTATAGATTATCTAGTGTTCTTAATTAGGCGTTTGCCTTCTGACAAAAATTAAACAAATTTCCAGATTCAATCACCATAAAGTGTGATCCAGTCTGATATTTTTGGTAAAAGTATGAATCAAGGCCTGGCATTTTAAAAACATATACTGTCATCTGTCAGAGCTTTTATAATCTACCAGAAGTCTCCATAGGTTTTTTCTATTGGGCTTATATCTGCTTTGGCCAAACGTGGGCAGTGCCGATCGTTGGCCGGTCTCCCTTATTTACAAAATTATTACATGTAAAATGAAGAAAGACAGAAAAAATGCTTACTAGGTTGACAAAGATAACTCTTTTTTGCACTCTACAGCAATTCCGATAATACAGCTTATAAGATACATATTAGCTATTAATAGGCTTATTGAATTTTATTTAGAAAAGAATTTCATAAAACTATGTACTTCTTACAAAAACGGGAGAAAAGGGGCCTTCATGAAAAGGGAAGTATTTTAGCTAAGAGTAGAAGCTGTAGTCGGAGCAATTATGCTTAAAGTTTGATGAGTCGGAATCAAAGTTAGAGTCGGTATATTGAAAATGTCTGGAGTCAGAGTCGGTATAATTTATAACCCACTCCAAAGCCCTGGCCACAAGCCATTTTAAAGACTAGCTGTGGTTGTTGACAACTTGGTAATTGTTAAACAGTAACGACATTCAAATGGGGATAAGTAAATGTATTAGACAGTGAAAACAGATATACAAAAGTATGGATATTTCGACCACATATAGAGTGATCGTCATCAACAGGTGTATCTGCTGATGACGATCGCTGTATATATAGTCGAAATATCCAGACTTTTGTTTCTGTTTTCACTGTATAATAAATGGACTTATCCCCATTGGAACGTTTGTTTGTTTATCATGGAAAGACAGTGTAGTCTTGCAAAAAATACCTAATTTAAGGGTTTACGGGGAAAATTAAACAATAACTTGGTTACTGTAGAATTGCCGTGACTGTTGACTTGTCATCATGTAATTTATTGGCCCGAATCTTGTTGTAGAAAATAATATGTAATGCTTAGCATAATATTTCATGTATTCAAAATTCTTTCAGATTAAACGCTATCCTCGAACAATTGCCAATTCCTTGCGACGAAAGGACGATTCTAGACCCAAAAAGAGACAGGAAAAGATAGAGAGGAAGAAGGAAGAAAAACAACGAAAAAAGGAAGAGCTGAAAATTCTGAAAGCAGCTAAAAGAAGAGAAATAGAAGAGAAGCTAGAAAAACTTGCCGAAATTACTGGTTTGTGATTTGGAATCTAGTGTTTTTATGCCGAATGCGTTTTTCTAGGCTACTATCTTTGTGAGTTTAGGCCAATTAACGTACCTAGTTTGTAGCCTGTCAAGTAATAATCGTCAACAGCCCGAAAGCGTGTAAATATGATGTTTTTTCATGTTTCGACAATACTGACCTAGTTTTAAAGTGAATAACCCAATGAAGTGAAAAGATAACAATGAAAGCACGGAGCTCTCTACGAAAGGGCTGATGAGCCTTTTGCTGTTTAACAGCGGTATGAAACCGTATTTTCAACACAAAATTTTTTTTAGTAAAGTATTCCCCAAAAATAACGCCAGATTCGAATCTACTGTAAATCAAACTTACATTACATTTACGAACTTACACTACAAATATTCATCTGGAAAACAAAAGCACAATGTCAAAGCATAACCTGAATGACCAATGATAACATGTAAAAACAATGTTGCCAATAACAACAAATAAAATATTGAGCTTTTTGATTCCGGCGTTCCTTACATCCTTTATCACCATTAGTTCAAACAGAAAAAAATCGTTGTGATAGATAGTATTCGTAAATTGCATGATCGATTAATTTTAGTCGCCGTTTTGTTCACAGTATTTCCAAATTGTCCAACATTTACTGGCAAAATATTCAAAGTTGAAAGAGTGCGGTTGAAAGGGATGAGGATGATGTTTTACTCTTACGCTTTCAGGATCAGAACTTCATTTTTATCCCTTTTTTCTTAAATAATTTTGTTGAACTTCCATTTTTGTCTTCCGTTGTTGTTGCTGCTGTATCAAAACAATTGCTGGAAAAATCACTTAGCTGTCCGATATGAGTTGAATTGAGCTAAAATTGTCAGTCAAATTGCGGCAATGGGCGAATTTTGCTCCTATGTGAACCTAGGCTCATGGTTAAATACCTCATCTATCAGGTT